>NW_007733354.1:40625-46379 GCF_000696425.1 Galeopterus variegatus | reverse complement strand
TTTTTTTTATTGCTGATATAGCTTTTAGATAAGAAGGAGATGCCTTGGTTGCTGTAACTCATGAAAAACTAAAATCAAAGAGACCTCTGATGATTCCCTTGTGTATTAGTCCATTTCTGTTGCTTATAACAAACATACAGAACTGGGTAATTTATAAGAAAATAAAATTTATTGCTTACAGTTTCTGGGGTTGGGAAGTCCAAAGTTCAGGGAACACATCTGATGAGGGTCTTGGTGGTGGTGACAGTGACCCAGGGGTCTCACATGGCAGAAAATGGCAGAGCAGAGGGAGAGTTCCTCATGCACTCTCCTTTTAAAGCCCTCGGAACCACGCCCCTGACTTCTACATTAATCCATCACTACGGCCTGGTCCTACAATCTAGTCACCTCTGCCAGGCCCCATCTTTCAATAGTAGGATTTCCCACCCTCAACAGTTACAGTGGGAATTAAGCTCCTAACATGAAATTCGGGGGACACAGTTCAATCACTCCACAGCACCTTGTAAATGGCTCAGTACCTCCAGTGATTGTTCAGACTTTTCATGAACAAACAGAGAAAGTGTTTCAGGAATCTAGAATCTTTTAGTAGAAATCCTTTAGTGGATAATTATTGTAACAGTATTTGTGCTTAAACATGAGTTTAATTTTTTTTTGACTTGAAAAGTATATAATCATAGAAAGATACTTATATTAGCATATATATGTATGTATAATTAATCTAGGCAGATAATTCTCATTTTGAATTGTCAGTTATTTTTAGTTAACAAGTTTGGTAAAGAGAAGAGCTTGCAAAACAGTTTTGAATTACTGAAAGTTTGGAGAATTTTATCCAAACTCAATTATTACTTTTGTCTTTTCTTTTGTATAGGATAAAGAAACAAATCTTTGTGTTACCTAATGTCAATTTTAGGACACCTAAAGACAGTTTAGGCATAAAAGACACGTTAATAGTTTTATTATTCTGAATTTGGGATTTGAATTTAGGAAAGGCAAAATCAGAAATAGTTACAAAAGAAGACAAGATTTAAGTCATAGGTATGCAAAAAAGCAATATTTGAAGGCAACATCATAAAAATATATAGCAATAACAATAAAGATTATAAGAAACTAGATTTTGTTTCCAAAAGCAAGGAATCTTTTAAAAAATGACTTAAGACTATGTGAAAAAGCACCAAGAATTAATAAACTTGGTGACAACGCAAAATATCTGCTAATCTAGGCAAAAATAACTTAGTCATTTTACAGAAAAAAATCCAAATTTTAATTTTACTGCTTTAATATGTTATTAATATAAGAATTCATTAATATATGTTTATGTATGTGTGTGAATTTTGACATATATAAAAATACATATACAAATATGTAATGTGTTTAAAGCTTTTAACTATAGCTACGAAGGAGAAATGTAGTTCCTAACAGCAAGGAGACGATTATAATATTTTTATTTTTGTATTATTTTTTCTTATCCCCAGGGATTTTCTTAAACCATTGGTCTGATAATTCCCCCAGGTGCCACCTGCCCCTACCTGGTTACAAATTGAATCCTTTGGCCTCAGTCCTTGTTGCTCTTTGTACTTGAAGCGACAGTCCTGATGCCCACTAGCCCTACTTTCCATTGTAAGGGCCTGTTACACCCACAGCCCCTGTTGAGGGAGGGGCCCTAGGCAGACATGTTCTCTATCACAGGTGACCACTGAAGAGTTCCTAAGTCCTAGAAGACAGAGAGAGGGTGATGGACACCCCTCCCAATGGCAGCCTACCCACAACATGGCCAGTGACTTTTGAGGTTACCTGGTGCAAATAGCTCATCCTAAAGAGGAAAAAAAGTAGGTGTCATCAGAGCCTCACTCTCAGGAATCAGAATTGGGAACAAAAGTAATCCAGCAGCAAGTAGCCAAAGCTGATGTGCAAGGATTCATGAAAGTGAGAGTCTGTTTTACAGAAAACGAAGAGGTTATATCACTGGTTATATCAACCAGCTGACCCGAACGCTGCTGTACACTACCCTTCACCGCCACTGAGCAGTGGGTAAAGAAGCTGTTTGATAGTGAGAAGACGTGAGAAGGGACCCCCAGAGAAGCAGAGAAGAAGACAGCATGCAGCTGGGCCACGTCAGTGCTGTGCAGAGCTCTGGAGTAAGGCTCCTCAGACTCTCGCAGCAGTCCTCAAGCTCCTCCACCAGGATCAGGTCTGCGGGAGTCTCGGTCATTGCAGCGTCCTGCATTTGAACCCCAGTGAGCTCCCCATCTTCCTTATTGCCAGGTGGACTCTGGCACTAACCCCTGTCTTACTTGAGCTAACCTGAAGACTTTCTTTTTTCTTTTTCTCCAGTTTTTATCTTGATGGCAAGCCACTTACCAAACCATAAAGACAACATTTCAAAAAAATAATAAAACCCCAGAAACAGAAATGTAGGTATCAAGCCACACTTAGCCCCCCAAACACTCCAGTTTTTATCTTGATGGCAAGCCACTTACCAAACCATAAAGACAACATTTCAAAAAAAATAATAAAACCCCAGAAACAGAAATGTAGGTATCAAGCCACACTTAGCCCCCCAAACACGGCTATTGCAAGAAGCCTAGAAAGCCAGATTCCCATAGCTCATTAGCGAATACCTTAAAAAATAAGCAAAAAAAATCCATGAAGCTAGGGTTTTAACTACAGTGGGTGGACAGGTTCGAAAAGCAGGTAGTTAAAGAAAGTTCAGTTTATTCGGCTGGGAATATATTAGGCTTTCTCCTCTTCCAGCTGAGGAAATAAAAAAACAAACATGAACTGCTGGAGTTAATATGAAAATTGTCCTTACCAACTGAAGGTAGGGTGAGATAAAGGGAGAGAATGTAGGCAAAATGTAGCAAAGGAAGGTGGTCCTGAAATTGAGGCTCTATCTATAAGCAATAAGCATTGTCTAACACAACCTTCTCATGGCCTTGTTCTGGGCTTCACATTCCTCCTCCAAACCTAGAAATACCTGGATAAAGTATTGAGAATAAACATCTCAACCCTCATATGTCTCTTTCCACCTTTCCCATGCTTCCTTCATTTGGGGGGGAGGGGTTCACAGGGTGGGGGGAAGAGACATTTATTATTCTAGCTGCTGTTAAGCTGGATTGAGCCCAGCTCATCACCAGAAAGAACACCTACAGGAATCAGAACTTATTAAGCCCTTGTTAAGGAATATACCCAACTGGGTGCTTTGAAAGGGCATTTCTGAAAGGACATCTAGTTTTGCTGAGAGCATCAACAGTTTTAAATAATGATATCTAGGGCTGACTTTTTGCTGGTTCACATGGGCTTGTCTGTATCAATTGTCTATTATGGCTGGCAGCTTTTCTGATTGGTCGGTGCCACTGGTCAACAAGCAGGTACATATCCTGAACATCACTCTTGGTTATGTCATAGTTTCTGCATCTATTATGTGAAAGGAGTCTTAGGAAAAGATTCACCTGCTTAGACAGACTTGTGTATACAAGAGACACTCATACACTGTTCATAAACATTTGCTAAGTGTTTTATTAATGAACTCATCACCACCACCAGAGTTTCAGTTCCTGCAATTTATATGTCTCTTTCCACCTTTCCCATGCTTCCTTCATTTGGGGGGGAGGGGTTCACAGGGTGGAGGGAAGAGACATTTATTATTCTAGCTGCTGTTAAGCTGGATTGAGCCCAGCTCATTACCAGAAAGAACACCTACAGGAATCAGAACTTATTAAGCCCTTGTTAAGGAATATACCCAACTGGGTGCTTTGAAAGGGCATTTCTGAAAGGACATCTAGTTTTGCTGAGAGCATCAACAGTTTTAAATAATGGTATCTAGGGCTGACTTTTTGCTGGTTCACGTGGGCTTGTCTGTATCAATTGTCTATTATGGCTGGCAGCTTTTCTGACTGGTCGGTGCCACTGGTCAACAAGCAGGTACATATCCTGAACATCACTCTTGGTTATGTCATAGTTTCTGCATCTATTATGTGAAAGGAGTCTTAGGAAAAGATTCACCTGCTTAGACAGACTTGTGCATACAAGAGACACTCATACACTGTTCATAAACATTTGCTAAGTGTTTTATTAATGAACTCATCACCACCACCAGAGTTTCAGTTCCTGCAATATTTTTTTCCTTTGTTTCTTAGCAGAGATGGACAAGAAAAATATATTTCCTGGACCTTTCATNTACATATTCTATGACAAAAATAGCAATCAAATGCTATAGGTATAAGAGAAATCCATACACATCAATCCACTCTCCTCCCTAACCCTCCAATTTCCAACCTCCACGATGCACCACTGGAGTTTTAAATTCATGATGACTTATGGATTCTCCTGAGCATCACTGCTAATATTTTATAATTCTGCATTCACATTGATCCTAAGTGGTTTCCTGCTCCCCTCCACACAAGGTTTATTCAAATTACCTGGGTAATAGTACATTTGCAGAACTGTAAAGTACAATCACTATTTCATACTGATTAGAATTTTTAATTTCAGTTAAAGTCTTCCTTCTTCCCCTACAAAAATACACAAATCTTACCTTCACCTCTGATCTTGTCAGTTACTTCTGGGATATTGTCTTAGTTTGGGCTGCTATGACAAATTACCATAGACTGATATTAAACTGGCTTAAACAACAAACATTTCTTTCTCATGGTTATGCAGGCTGGGAAGTCCAAGATCAAGGTGCCCTTAGATGTGGTGTCTGGTGAGGGATCTCTTCCTGGTTGGCAGATGGTTGCTTTCTCACTGTGTCCTCACATGACAGAGGTCACCTCTCTCTTTTTTCTTCTTATAAGGCAGTAATCCCATTCATGAAAGCTCCACTTTCATGACCTACTTACCTCCCACACACCTCACTTTCAAATGTCATCGCACTTGGGTTTAGGGTTCAACGTATGAATTTTGGGGAGTACACAAACTTTTAGGCCATAGCAGAAATGGTGGGACTTAAATACAAAATGCTTTTCTTCAATCTTACTATTTTTAATAACTTTGTTAAAAATAGTTGAAAGACAAAAAATCACTTAGCTCTGTAGTACTGGAGTACTTACTGAGCCAAATATCCTAAGTTCACCTGACACAACCTGGGCTTATGGAAAAGTGGATTTTCCTCTCCAAGAACGGTGAAGGCCAGAAAGAGAGGGGGAGAAGGTCTCAAAGCAGGGTGGCATCCAATGCTGAGAAAGATCCAAGCTCAGGAGGAGGAACTGTGGTTTAGGGACCAGCTCGCAGACGGAAACGAGCAAACCACAGCAACATAGCAATGATCTGCAACAGGTGGATTTCTTCAGTGTTTAAAGTAGTCATAAACATCCATGGCTATCTTTGGAACATGATTTGTCTGTAAATATACATATAAATTATTTAATAGAACCACAAAGATTAAGTAACAAAAAATTACCTAAGAACCATTAAATTTTACTTCTCCAATTGTGTCACAATCCACAAGTCAATCTCTTGGGAAAAGAAATAACATTTCCCTCTGACTGTGGTGGGAATCAGTAATTGTAGGGTTCCCAGGAAGATTCTGAAAAGCCCTTGGATATTAAAAGATTTAGGCTGTAGTTTTCCAAATGTGTTAAAAGTGAGAGAGGTGAAGGAAACACTTCTTCTTTTTCTTTTTTTTTTTACCTGCAGCCCTAAAAGTTCATGAACTTTCAAAGGGACACAGGAGCCAACCCGAAAGAATTCCTAGCGGTCAAAGCTAGAAGAATTTGAGCCACAAAATAAATAATGTAGTATTGAATTGTAGCCTAA
>NW_007733354.1:38880-40114 GCF_000696425.1 Galeopterus variegatus | reverse complement strand
GCCCGGGCGCCGGACTCTGCCCTGGGCGCGCCCCGAGGGGCGGAGCGGAGCCTGCGGGCGGAGGCGGCGACACCGCCCCGGGAGCCCAGGGGAGGAGCAGCGCCGGGACCCCGAGCTGGTGGAGCTCCCTCCAAGGTAGGCGAGCCCTGGCGACGCGCGCCGGTCACCCCCGCCGGGTCCCCAGGACATTGCCTGTAAAGGGCTCCTAGGTGAAGACGGTATTGCTCCCTGTAAACCTCTGCTCGGGGCTCGGATTCCCTGGCGAGAAGTTTCTTTTCCTCCGGGAAGAGAAAGCGCTGCCTTTGCCGGAGGAGGGAACCCCTCCCGAGCCCGGCGCGCATCCGATTATTTCCGTGGGTGGAGGTTTCACCATCCCTTTCCCCGCTATTTCTGCCAGCCGATTTCGGGGGCCGTGGAGAAAAGCGCTCCGGAAGGCGCTGCCACCTGCTAACTTCAGCGTGGCGGCTTCGGCTGATCACTGCGCCCGCGATTCTGAAGGCCAGAGGTGGGTGGAGGCGGGTGTCTTTCCCTTCGCTCATTCGCGCTGCCCTCCGTAGAGGCAGGTGTACTGAAAGAGCAACCCACTGCCGGACGGTTTTCTGCTGCTTCTGTGGAGTGGGCACCACGGGATTTTAGAGCTGAAAGTTACGAAGCCTTAGACAGCTTTGCAGAGGAGCGATATTATTTTACTGAAGAGTAGTACAGGACAGTGCAGTTTATAGATTGTGTAATGATATAGCTGTGAATTTTCAGCCTTTTTCAAGGGGATAGGGAAAAAAATTGAATATAAGGATCAGAGTAAGCAACCAGCCCTGAACAGGACCGAACAAATTGAATATAAGGATCAGAGTAAGCAACCAGCCCTGAACAGGACCGAACCTGTGTGTCTGTTCAACCTTATATCACGGTTGTTTTATTTTACAAATCAAAACCTCTTTTACTTCCTTAGTGTGTATAGACTAGATGAAGCGTCAAAATACGAAATTTGCAATAGGGTGAAGGTGATCTGTCCTTTTCGTTTCACCTAATGCTAGTAAATATTCAGCTTTACAGAAGCCTGGTTTTCCAGACATATGAGCGGGGCTGGAGTGTCAGGTACCGTGGCAGGCACAATTGGTGCTGTCGTTACACTGTTGCTGGGCTACCCCACCCCCCCTCCTACACTCACGGTTTGGTTTGAGTGAAGGCCCCTGACAGAGGAATTTGTGCCTAAGGCAGACAGTATCTCTGTGTG
>NW_007733354.1:27553-38792 GCF_000696425.1 Galeopterus variegatus | reverse complement strand
TGCAGAGGAGCGATATTATTTTACTGAAGAGTAGTACAGGACAGTGCAGTTTATAGATTGTATAATGATATAGCTGTGAATTTTCAGCCTTTTTCAAGGGGATAGGGAAAAAAATTGAATATAAGGATCAGAATAAGCAACCAGCCCTGAACAGGACCGAAGCTGTGTGTCTGTTCAACCTTATATCACGGTTGTTTTATTTTACAAATCAAAACCTCTTTTACTTCCTTAGTGTGTATAGACTAGATGAAGCGTCAAAATACGAAATTTGCAATAGGGTGAAAGTGATCTGTCCTTTTCATTTCACCTAATGCTATTAAATATTCAGCTTTACAGAAGTCTGGTTTTCCAGACATATGAGCGGGGCTGGAGTGTCAGGTACCGTGGCAGGCACAATTGGTGCTGTCGTTACACTGTTGCTGGGCTGCCCCACCCCCCCTCCTACACTCACGGTTTGAGTGAAGGCCCCTGACAGAGGAATTTGTGCCTAAGGCAGACAGTATCTCTGTGTGGCTCTTCAAGTGTTTACACAAAGAGTAAAAACAGGTTATACTTCCTGGGACCCAGGAGAACTTAATAAAGAGGTTCTTATCCTTTGCTATTTATAAAATAAATTGATCTCCTGTCCTAACTAGAAAGGGACTTTGGAAATAAATACAGATGCTATTAATATGAGTTAATCATAGCCACATTGTCAGCTTATTTATTTACAATGTGCTCAACAGTGGACTTGAGTTGTAATCCAAAGTTTGGTGAAAGCGGAAAAATGTAAACTAGGTTGGGTCAAAGCTAAAAAATGAAGTGTATATTTGTCTGGGATAATGACTGAACAAGAAAGAATAGAAGATGTTGAAGGAAATTTAACAGTCTCTTAAAGTAGGAGGTTCGCATCTTTTGAACTGAGATATTTACATCTAAATCCTGTGGCCATTTGTTGACTGAAAACATTTCATAATGGCAAAATTTTACTATCAACTTAATAACACATTTAAATGAACTTACATTTTATTAAGCACAAAAACAGCCATCTACATGGGTTTGGGAAACAAAAGCCTGTGTGTACGTGCTTTTAGTTTTAGAAAATATGTGGTGCATCTGTGGATTCGTGGACCTATTCACACAGTAATTGAGAATGTGTTTATTGGGCGCCTGTTGTACAAGGCACTGTGCTCTGTGTTGGAGACATGGGGGAGATACAGCCCTGTGTAAATAAGACACAGTTTTGTCCTCATGGGATTTAGACAACATTGGAGATATCCAGCGCACCTGAGAGCAGAGACTGGGAATCACATGAGTGACCGCATGAATTCATTTCATATCACACACTCCCTTACACTGGTTTAACTATCAAATCTAAACATTGGAAAGGAACTTATGTGTTATTCTGCTTAGCGGTTTCTCGTTTGTTCAGGGAAGAGCTTAGGAATCATAGATTCTGGGTTTAGTATTATAAAATATTAAAATATTAAACCTAAAGTAGCTAAATATCAATTTTATGCAAATTAAATATAAACTAATAGTTATTGATGCTGATAATGCAGGGGGGAAAATCAATGAATGAAAAACTTAAAATTGAGAAAATTCTATCCATCACATTATTCTTTCCAGTATGTTAGAAAAATATGACTACAATTCTGTTTTATTCCCAGAGGAAAACAGCAACATTATTCAAGCTATTCTTACTTTGTATTCTTTTTTAGAAAAACAGGCTTATTGGAAATATAATTTAATACCATAAAATATATACAAGTATACAATTAAAAGATTTTTAGTAAATTTGCTTTATTGTAAGTATACTTTATATATTGCAAAATATATCCAAGTGTACAGTTCAAAGATTTTTTGTAAATTTACTGGATTGTGCTATCATCACCTCATTCCAATTTTAGATAATTTCATTATTCCCAACAAACCTTTGGTCCCCATTTGCAGCCACACACCATTACCACTCCCAGCCCCAGGCAACCACTAATCTACTTTCTGTCTCTTCATATTTTCCTTTTCCAGTCATTGCATA
The DNA here is from genome assembly GCF_000696425.1 of Galeopterus variegatus. NCBI lineage: Eukaryota > Metazoa > Chordata > Mammalia > Dermoptera > Cynocephalidae > Galeopterus > Galeopterus variegatus. The sequence continues at coordinate 36,775 of NW_007733354.1, read as the reverse complement.
CAAACAGCATCAGACAATATATGGTCTTTAGCATCTGGCTTTTTTCACTTAGAGTAAAGATTTTGAGGTTCATTTGGGTTGTATTATGAATCCATAGTTGATTCCTTTTTATCTCTAATTAATATTCATTATATTCCTTGGCTACCCTATATTTTGTCCACCAGTTGGTGACATTCTGCGATTACATTTTAAATGGTAAGACAGATATGTTGGTCCAGCTTTCACGGTGGCATACTTTGAAAATAACATACAAGATGACCTTTTATTTGGTGGTTTGATTCTCCTCTATGAAAATTTTAAATATTAAGGTCAATAATTAAATATCTAGATTTCTATTAGGCAGAGGTGTTTTCTGTGTTTAACCGTCTAGAGAACAAACCAAATAAGAGCTTCCTAATGCTGCAAGAGTGTTGACTTTTGGTATACCTCTGTTAGGAATCAGGAACCCTGAACAGCAGTCACAGTCAGAATTGTTTTCTTATATGTCCCTATTTACCCTGCTTTGTGCCAACTGTTATGGCAAATACATTTTTGAAGGGGTCATGCTTGACATCAGCTGATGCTTAAAAATCATCTTAGGGAGATTTCTAGTTGAGCAGAAACCCTCCTATAAAAATCACACAGGTTCTGTGAACCTAAAGAGAAGACTGTGTCTCTCTGAGTGCCTTTAAGTTACTACTCAAAGTGCAAGTTCTTATTTGGGGATAAAAGAGCACTAAAATGACTTGAAGGCCTATTACAGTGGCAACTTATAATGCAAAGGATTTTATTTTTTAATTTCTAACATTTGAAAACAACATTAAATAACATACTAGGTTAAATCACATAGTTTTCCAAAGCTGATTGTGTTCATTTGGAGCTGAGTTTTTCTACTCAAAATGTCAAAACAACTTCCTAAAACTCCTAGGTGAGAACCTTACTGTTCTGATGATCTGTAATTAGATGAAGTGACCAATCTCAGTTGGTAAAATCCCTTATTTTCATTGGTAAGCATTTAAAAAGTTCTAAAACAGATGCATTTTTCTGGTCTTATGCCAACAATATTATTCCAAATGTCTCCTGAGAGGAATATACCATACACAGAAATCCATCTTCAACCTTCTTGCTTTCATATACTTAAGGAATCAGGGTGGAAGCATTCACCGTGCTGTCAGTTCACCAAGAGGAAGAAGGCTTGATTAGCACTGATCTGTAATCACCTTCTAATTATTTTGATGAGTTCACTTATGTTGTCATGATTTTTCTATTATCACCTGCATTTTGGCTGGATGTTGCTCTTGGATAAGCTGGACATCTTCATGGAACAGGAGGGCTGATGGAGGCAGAGAGAAAAAGGAGGGTCCCAGCTGCTTCAAACCCTGAGTAGACTTTTTAAGTCATTGACTCAATAGTCTATGTGTAAATGGACAAATGTGAAGAACAAAAACATGCATCTGGAAATCTATTAGGATGGGCAGATGAGAGTTCTAAGTTCATGAATAAGATTTAAATCTTGTTGCAAATATTCTATTTTTTATGTATTCATGTACATTTCCTCCTACTTTCCACTTTAGTAAATAGTGCTTATGACTCACATTCTTGAAATATTTAAAAGACTTTCCACTTAAAAGGAAAAGGAAAGTCATCCTACTGAATGTCAAGTTTTCTTGACTATCTACTTGTTTCTTGCAGCAGCCCAATTGTCTGCTTTCTAACAATCCTGACTCCATTGCTATTGTTTGCCATTTTCACTTTTTTAGGGTTGATAATTCAAATGAAGGAAAACAGATCCAGTTAATTGTAGCTTCTAGTTAGTTCTCATAAAATCATTGAGGGTTCTTAGATTTTGAAATCTCGATCTCAATTGTACCTTGCTTTTTCTAGGGTACTGCCAGATTACTATTTTTAAAATAAAAGTGTTTAAGTTTGTTTTGATTTGTTTTTAGTGTAAACTATTGTAACCTTTAGCAAATGGTTACACCTGCGGAACTACCATCACTATCAAGATATAGAACAGCTACATCCCCCTCCTTCCACTCCACCTCCCACCCCACCAAAGTCCCCTGTATCCCTTTTATAGTCAATCTTTTTCCTAGTGCCTAGCAACCACAGATCTGTTTTTGGTTGCTGTAGTTTTGACTTTTCTCACATGTCATTTAAGTGGAAGATGCATTTGAGATTTTTCTATGGTGTTGTATCAGTAGTTCATTGTTGCAGTCTCTTTGTCAACTCTCTTCCCCTGGGCAACAGAAATGCAAAGGATTACTCAAAGCCCATTTCTTCTAAGCAGTGAGAAACCCAGAAGGGGTTAATTTCCTGGAACCCTCAAGAGAGAGGCATTTGTCCTCCAGAAATTAACCCTGAACTGGGGCTCTGTCTCAGTATTTATTCTCTAGGCCAGAAAGTTACAGAAAAGGAACACAGGTGGAGTTATGGCTAAGTATAGTTTAACAATAGAGGCTGATAACATCAGTGAAATAACAAAGTGACATTCCATAATGCAATTTGCAAAAAGTTAAGTTGATCTACCAACAAAAGCTTGTTAGTAGCAAATATTGTCTTTTCCTACAGCAGTTTCCTCAGTATTTTTACATAACAATAAAGCAACTTTCTTAACATATTAATCAGTAGGTTAATCTGCTCCAAGGACATCTGTCTGTGAGCCAGCAATTTTGCTGTAGTTACAATTCTTTATCTACAACAGAGACTTTAGCCTGGGGAAAATTTCCTGTCTTTTGCAAGCTTAACAGTTCCATATGTAATTTTGAAAGGTTAGGTTATACCTGAAATGACAGGGCTTTGGAAACTAGGCCCTGTGAAATACATTTGCTTTATAAATGTTAGTATCCTACACAGGTCATTGCTTTTTATTGCTGAGTAGTATTCACCTATTGGTGAACATTTGAGTTGTTTGCGACCTTTGGCAATTATAAACATTTGTCTATATGTTTCATGGGCCATAAATTTTTATTTCACTTGGGTAAATACCTGAGAGTGGGAATCCTGGGCTGTACAGGATGTGTTTAACTGTATCGGCACCTGCCAAATTATTGTCCTATGTGGCTACATATTTTGCATTCCCATCAGCAGTAGATAGGAATTCTAATTGTTTCACATCCTTGCCAGCACTTGGTATGGTCTCTTTTTTTCACCGTGTTGAATAACTTTAAAAAGGAAGTAAATTATGTTGATGCTAAAATACTCCAGGATGAGTTTAGAAAGTTTAGAAAGTATAGATATTTTATAAATTCCTGAGCCGTTTACTCTTAAAATATTTTATAAAGCCACAAAAGAGATTTTCTAAAAGGGCACTGTATAAATGTTACAAATGACTGTGATATATGTCATTGACATCTCCTTTTTATATTTTCTTTACTGGCAAGTTGTAACTGGCTTTAGGTTGATTTGTTAATTGTAAAGTTCAAAGCAGGAGGAATAATTGTCTGAACCGGTGAGGAGACAATGGGGCTTAGGCATTGGCACTTTCAAATAATGTCCTATAAGCAAATGTCCACAATAAGATGTGAATATAAATATAGTGATTTCATATTCATTTAATGTGTATCGTGTGTCAGATACTCCATTAAGCACTTTACATGCCTTATTTCATTTAATCTCCACATACCTCTATGAAGAAGTTACTATTTTCATCTGAATTTTTCAGATGAAGAAGCTGAGGCTTAGGGAGTTTAGATAATTTTCCAAGGCTGTGCAGCTGGTAAGGAAGTGGAACAGAGTCTTGAAGGCAGCACCGACTGAGTCCGAATCTCTTGTTTTTAAGCCACGAAGCAATATAGCCTCTGCTCATGGAATATCTATTGGGACAACAGCATCTACTGAGGCTCCTGAAGGACAAACCTGGGATCTAGCATCAGGAGTTCCTAGCATTAGTGACTTACTTTGGAAAACCTTGATTTCTAAACTATTTTGGATGTAAGAAATGAGGCTCAGAAATTCATTCAGAATGCAGCAGAGGGCAAACTGGTGAGTTATGAAGAGCTGGCAGACCCTGGGAAAGAGCGAGTGGATTCAAGGGAAAGGGCCAGGCCACTCTTGGTTTGGGGTGCCATGACCATCATTAACTAGTCGTTTTTGCATAATCTTATTGGGCCTTGTTTCCTCATCTGTAAATGGAAATAATAATCCCAACTCTCAGGGAGTATGTGAAGATTATTATAGACAACATACTCCTACCTGACATATGGTGGTCACTCAACGGATCCTGGTCCCACCTTCCACTCTTCCCCACATAGGAAGGGATTCATGTGATTTGCACTTCTTTGCAATTTAGTTGCTGAACTGAGCATTGGCTGAAACCTTCAACTGTTTTTCAAAGTTCCAAGTTATGCCAGTGAACTGCAAAGATAGACCATTTTATTATAAACACATCAGGATTTGGGGTCAACCTATCTGGGTTCAAGTGATGAGGTCAACATACGACCCTGAAAAACATCTTTCTCTGTGACTTATTGCATTCTGTATATACTGAAGATAATAACAATAAGACAGTGTTGTAATGATTCATTTTGACAATATATGGAAAATAATTTTTGGTAAATGGCTCAGTGCTTTGTCAATAGTATATATTTGTACATGGTGTTTGTGCCAATATTTCAATACTTCCACCTCCAAATAAATAAATAGCTTTTATTTCATATCTATAAGTTTCTACAGGCTATAATATAAATATGTGTGTGTGTATAAATGAGTAGCACATTATTGAATAAAATTAATTCTACTTAAGAAAATCTTAGACTATTGCTTGAAAACAGAACTTGGGTTCAGTGTTAGCATGCATGTCTTTGGTGTACTGTGCATGATTTTCAGGTTAACTGCACAGTCACCTGAGATTTAGCCAGCTGACACTGGATGTCACCATTGTGCTGTGTAATATAGCTGCAGACAAGGCGTGCTATTTAATAATCAGGACACGGTCATTCTCTTCAAGGGTTTGGAGATGTGTTAGTTTTTCTGCTTCATAACCTAATTATTTCTGTGGCATTTTTGTTGTAACTTACTTTTTCAGTTTTTAACATCTAAGCTCTGTAGAGTAGTGACCAAGAACAAAGAAACAAAATTGTTAGCCCAGAACTGAGAAACAAAAAACTGAAAACTCAGAAACTGTGCTAAAGCCAATCTGGACTCTTGGTTGCAAACCAGAGTAATTGACTCTGGCAGAAAAGGAATTAACTGGAAGGATATGAAGCAATTCCCAGAATTGATGGGAAAGTTGGGAAACTAGGTTTGGAAAATGGGAGTATCCATGTGCCGGTACTTTGGTGAGATCAGGTTGCAGGAAGGGTGCATCAGGGTCCTTCTGGCATTGTCACTGATCTCTGGAAACCTCCTGGCATTTCTGCCATTAGACAGGAAGCACCAGTCTATGTCAGTCTTCTTCCCTTCCCTGAGTAGTAACTGAGTTGTCACTGCCTCCAACTTCAGCAAGCCAGATGGCTGAGCCTTGAGTGGCATTTCCGGTGGGAGCACTTGGTTGGCTGAATCTAGGTATTGTACCTGTGCTCTAGCTGCAGGGAGTGAGGACAGACAAGCAAAGGACTTTTCCTGCAAGACTAGTACAGATGGTGATTCTGCATATCTGGGAAGGAGATTCAAGAGCTAGATAGCCAAAACATGCGCACATCTACCATGGTGCTCCTTAGTCAGCGCCCTATGGAAGCGAGTTGAGAAGCCTCTGTGCAATCAGACTTTATGGCCACTTGTCTGGGCTCACCTGGAGTCAGTTGCTTATGCCTTGCAGTATCCAATAGCTTCGTAACATCTGACAGGTCTGCAGAAATTATCGTCTGAGTCCTGGCGGTTAGAAGTCTGAGATCAAAGTGTCAGCAGAGCTGGTTGCTTTCCTCTAGCCCTCAGGGAGCCATACTTGCCAGGGCTAGACCTGTTTTAATGTGGCTAAGGAGACAACTCATTAGGCAAGTTGGAAGTCTCAAGTTTCAGTCTACCATAAAAAAAAAAAGAAGAAAAAGGCCCTGCCACATTAAAAGAAAAGGAAAAGAAAATAGGTAGGTTACACTGTGGACCATGTTGTTCTCAGAACACTACTTGAAGCCAGTTCCAGACTTCTCTTGCTTTCCCACTTTGCCTGGAACGCTTTTCTCCCAGAAACCCTCTCCTCCCAGATAACCACATGGTTTGCACCTGCTTTCATTCAAGTCTTTTGCTCAAACACTGTCTCCTTAGATCAGCTTCCCTCACCGCTCATCCAAAACAGCATCTCCTTTTATCCCATTACCCTGATCTACTATTTTTCATGGCACAGTCGCCACCTCTCATAGATTCCCTATGTATTTACGTATTCATTTAATGTCTGTCTCCCCCTTTGTACTGAAAGTCCAATGAGAGCAGGGTCTTTGGCTCACCCCTGTAGCCACAGCTGCTAACACAAAGGTATTCAATAAATATTTACTACATGAACAAATGAATCAAGGGATGAGTAAAGGAAAACACCTTTGTTATGGTCTCTAGAACATAAACAGTGTCTGCATTACTTTCCTAGGGCTGCTCTAACAAAGTACCACAAACCGAGTGGCTTAAACATGGAAATGCATTGTTTCATAGTTCTAGAAGCTACAAGTTTGAGATCAAGGCGTCAGCAGGGCTGGTTCCTTCTGAGGCTGTGAGGAAGAATCTGTTCCAGGCCTCGGCCCAGCCTCTGGTGGTTTGCTGGAGTCTTTGGTGTTCTTTGGCATGTAGAAGCATCCCATCAATCTCTGCCTTCAACTTCACATGGTACTCTCCCTGTGCACGTGTCTCTCTCCAGATTTCCCTTTTTTATAAGAATATCAGTCATATCAGAGTAGGGGTCCACCCTACCATACTATGACCTCATCTTTAGTTAACCGATTATGTCTACAACAACCTTATTTCCAAATAAGGTCATATTCTGAGGTATTGGGGGTTAGGGCTTCAACATATGAGTTTGGAGAGGGGATATAATTCAACCCATAACAGAGCCTTATATGTGTTTATTATATAACAGTTTAGCTATTTTCATGTCGTTAAACTGAGTAGTAGGTTTAGTTACATTATCCTGGGTGCTCAGTGATGTGTTGACGTATCATACGATTACAGTTCACAGCAACGTGTGTGCATTGCTTTGGAGATTGAAAACCATTCATTAGATGTTAGCATTATTAGTTGGGAATATTGACAGATTATTGATGCATTAGCAATAAAGAATCAGTACCATGGATTTGCTAGTATTAAAATCCCCCCAAACAAATTTTCCTTCATACCCCACCTCAGTCTGCAGATTAAAATATTATCTGGTTCTTCCCTGCAGGGAAAAAAAACTATTCAGATTCTTCATTAGCCTTAATGTGAATGATGGTTCGTATTTTATTTACTCACTGGACAAACATGTACAAATCATTTATTATGTGTTATATGTGCTGTTACACATGCTTGAGACATGTTAACTCATGAACAACCACATGTTGAGTATTATTGTCAGTATTACCTGCATTTTACTGTTAAGGAAACTGAGGCACAGAGAGGATAAGGAACTTGCCCAAGGTCACACAGCTACTGAGTGTAGGAAGGAGGCCATAAAAGTAGGCAGTCCGCCTCTAAACCTTTTGGCTGTGGAACCCTCTTTCTTCACAGAAATCCTCATGGAAGAATTCAGTGTGTTATGGCAGAACAAAGCAGAGCTTCTTTGGCTGGAAGTTAGGTGACAGAGCCTTGCTGTTCAGCCCCTCTCCTCCTGTGCGAAAAGCCCTGATGTAGGAAATAACTCCTCTTGGCGTGATGCCACTAGTAAGCCATCTTCAATCCATTCTAGTGTAAAACAAATAAAAGTCTTTCCTCACTTTAATTAACTGATTGTGTTTTATTTTGAAAAATTTATCCGCCTAATCTACTCCTGGCTGAAATAAAATGCTAACACGGATTTTCCCCAGGATGGTAATGCCATATGGCAATTTGGACTTTGCTGGCTTAAAGCTCCCCTTGGGTTTCTTAATACAAATCAAGGACTGTGGGTACTAAAGTTTTCTGAAGGAGAGAATTGGAATTTAATTTCATATGGCTACAGTTGGATATGCTCATAAAACTTTCCAGCCAGATGGGCCTGAACTACCCCTCTGTTATGGACTGCTTGTCTTCTGTGGTTATTAATAATATAAAATAACAGGAACAGTGATATTGATAGTTACTATTGATTGAGTGCCTTCTGCAACCACGGATTTTTTAAAAAACTCATTTTCACAACTCTAGATTTTAACTTACAGCAACGTAAGTTAAAGCTAAGATTTTTATATAACTTGTTTAAGATGGCTTAAGCAGTGAGTGGGAAAGGTGGGATGTTTTCAGAAATACCAGTGATTAAGGAGTAGAATTTCTTGATATTGAGAATAAAAGGCACATAAGAGAGTATATTTTAGGATATATGATGTGAGGCCAAATGCGATTTTCAGATTACGAAAGATGGTGAGAATACGATGGGATCCATTCTAAAGTGATTCATTTCTATGATAAAATTCCTCCTATCATTTGTTAGTGTACACAATGCAAAATATACTAAAAAGAAGAATGAAAGTAAATAAAATGGGACTATGGACGATTGAACTGGAGGAAAAAACCCAACTCAGGCCAGGCTCATTGCTGCACTTGCCTCTATTTCCCCACTGGTTCTCCTCCCACCCCCTTCCATGCCCTAACCTGGGGCTCAGCATATTTTCCTGAGTAAGGGACAGATAGTTCATATTTTAGGCTTTGCTTACCTCACTCTCTCTGTTGCAACTAAACTCTGCTGTTGTGATGCCGAAGCAGCATAGACGAGTGCACACACATGGCCATGGTTGGGTTAGAGGAGAGCTTCATTTACGGATACTTAATTTGAAATTCATGTAACTTTCATGTGTTATGAAATGGTATTCTCCTTTTGATTTTTTTTCAATCATCCAAATATATAAGAACCATTCTTAGCTCGCAGACTGTACAAACAGGCCTGAAGCCACATTGGGGACACAGTCTATGGTCTGCTGCCCCCTACCCTGTTGGCCTGACCGTCTCCCTCTGGTTGCCAAGCATGCTGCTTATTGTCTCTGTGGGTGTTTCTTTTGCTTCAAGCATTTAAATGTTGTTTTGGACCAAGACTTTGATCCTGGATGAGATTTCACAGGACCAAATAAGAGAAGTACTTTCACCCATATTTTGCGAAAGCAGAGTTACTGCTGCCAAGTCAACTTCAGCTGAAACAAATAGAAGCCATGGCTGCTA
>NW_007733354.1:21413-27202 GCF_000696425.1 Galeopterus variegatus | reverse complement strand
CCTACCCTGTTGGCCTGACCGTCTCCCTCTGGTTGCCAAGCATGCTGCTTATTGTCTCTGTCGGTGTTTCTTTTGCTTCAAGCATTTAAAAGTTGTTTTGGACCAAGACTTTGATCCTGGATGAGATTTCACAGGACCAAATAAGAGAAGTACTTTCACCCATATTTTGCGAAAGCAGAGTTACTGCTGCCAAGTCAACTTCAGCTGAAACAAATAGAAGCCATGGCTGCTAAGAGGATTTATAATAAAATGAAAAATTCTTGGCATGCTCTGCCAATTTCATTGAAGATTAAAGGATAAATACAGGACTTTGAGGTATTCCCAGAAGCTATCTTGTTTCAAAGAGATGCTGGCAAATATGAAAATCTTATGTTTTTTTAGCAGCATAGGACATTGCTAGATTTTAAATATTTTTGTTGTTGTTGTTTCTCTCTAGGGAAGCCAACCTTAACGTGATGGAAACACCCTTGATCTTGGTGTTGGGGACCAAGTTTTGAGTTTTAGCTCTGCTGTTTTTACTGTGATCTTGGGTAAGTTAACATCACTATGGGAGTCTTGGCTTCCTTATCATTAAAATAGGATTAATAATCCTACCTCTCAGGACTTTTAATTTAGTTTATTTTTTAGTACTTTACTATTTATTATGGAAATTACAAACAAAACCAAAGTAGATAGAGGAATATAATGAATCCTATTTACCCATCATCCAGCTTCAACAATTACATATATTTTGATAAACAACTTTCATCTTTATACCCACCCCATTTTTTCCTCTGTGTTCGAGTATTTTAAAGCAGTTCCAAATGTAATATCATTTCACCTACAAATAATTCAGTAGGTATCACTAATAGATAAGATCTTTTACGGGAATGTCATATTTCTGTTATAACAGCTAGCAAAATTACAGTTATTCTTTGGCATCATCTATTATCCAGCCAGTCTCAAAAATGCCTTCATATAGTTGGTTTGTTTGAGTCAGAATCCAAACAAGACTCATATATTGCATTTGGTCATGGATCTCTTAAGATTGTCAATTTATGGCAATTTTTAGTTATTTTAAGTTTGATTAATGGTGTCTCTCAAGTTAATGTATTCTTCATTAAACTCTCACCTAATGTTTTTAACTTTGGTTAATGATTGTTACTTAGATCTATTACTTCATAAGTGGTTGCAAAATGCAGATTTTCTAATTCTATCAATCCTTTTGAATTTATTAGCAGAATTCCATAGAAAACTTGCCCTCATCACCTATTTGGCTACCAGGAAATACGGTTCCTATAGTAAAGACAAGAAAAATGCTTGTGTTTTTTTGTTTTCAGGGTTTTTTGGTGTGTGCCAGTTTTTAATATAATTGTGGTCTTCCTTCCTTCATTGAATTGTTGCCTTATCAACTTCCAAAGTGGACAGGTTTTTCCTCCTGTCATCATAAATTTAGGAATTTAACATTTTTGCTATGTTTCAATCCATCAGAGTCATTCCTCTTCAGGATGGCTTTTGTGTCTTATTCAGGCAGTACCTGATCACGTTTTTGCTCACTGGTACGACCAGGTATCTCACTTTCACTTTATGTATTTCTTGCCCCAAACTGAATCAGCCAAGAAGCATTGGTTTATTTCTTTTTAGGAGGATATAATATATAGAAACCGCAATCTGGCCACCAGGAGTGCTAATTACTACTATTTCTTTTCAATGGATGGAGGTAGAATATGTATTTTTAAAGAAAAATACATCATTATTTTATACTCATAATTCTATTTTTTTTAATTTTCATTTTTCGTGGGAAGGATTTTTTTATTAGTACATTCATTGTTACAAATCATACTTATTCTTTAAGCCCCTTATCCAATCTCTCCCCTTCCTTACCCCCTTCCCCTCTAATAACCATAGACTCGTTCTCTCCATCTGATAGATTAACTGTTCCTCTCTTGGTTTGTTGCCTAGATGATCTGTCCAGTACTGAGACAGGTGTGATCAAGTCCTCCCCTATTATCATAAATCAGACGCTGCTTCTATCACTTTGGAGTGCTTTGTGGAGAGAGAGAACCTCTTCTTTTTATTTTTTATTTTTTTGTTCTGTGCTGGTGCCACTCCTTGTGTCAATACAGTTGAGAGTCTGGAATGACATCTGCACAGTGGCTGTGACTGCTGCTGTAGAGACTAGCTGCCTCTGCGGCAGCCATGGCAATTACGGTGGCTATGATGGGCTACCTGCATGAAAATGGTGTTTTTGGTGTGCTCTTTACCTGGTTGTGGCTGGGTTTTGCTTCCCCTGGCTCCATACCTCAGGACCTTGGCAGGGCCAGGGGCAGTGGTGGCAGCTTGCCTTGTTGCAGCTGGGTTCAGCTTCATAATTTCAATTTAGATTATAAGGTTTTTACCTAACATTTTTAGTTCTATATTTATTTTTTCTTGTATGTTAAAAATCTTAATTCTTTATGGCATTTATGCAATTACTTACTGGTTTTATTCTACACTATGAAACTGTGCACATATACACACATGAATACACACACAGTAGTAGTTTCAAAATAGCAATACCAGTATTTCCACTAACAATGTTATTAGTGAAGATAGTTTAACATTTTTTGCCATTCTTTTTGTTCTTAGAATACTGTATAGCACTCCAGAGATAAATAGTCCCTGGCATGTGTTTTTAAATAAATATCAACGGACTTGATATATATTTATTTCATTTGTTTCATTCTGTTTTTATTTTGGATGATTGCTTTTTCTTTTAATTTTGTTTATAATTAGATAAAATATTTATATGGATCAGTGTCAAAACTATAGGACATAAATTTTTCCCTTTCCATTCATATGTCCCACCCCTCTTATATTTGTAAAAAACATGATACTATGTATTCCTTTCCGTACCATACTTTTTTATTGAATAATAAATTGTGCAGATGAGTCTCTACCAGCAGACAGTTTATTCAACCAGTTGTTTTTTTTTTTTTATTGTTGTTGGGCATTTGGGTTTTTTTAGTCTTTCACTAATACATATATTTCTTGAGTAAATAGTCTTTAAAGATGATGTATAAAGACACATACACAACATGATTTTGTTATAATTGTATTATGTTACTTCCACAGACATTTATTAAGCACTTACAATGTGCCAGAATATAAAAATGAATAAGATATGATCCCTACTCCTGAGGTTTTATAGTCTGATGTTGTAAAGATGATGCTGAATAAAAAGAGAAATTTCACATTTTTCCTTCTCAGAGTGTTTAGTTTTTACATTTTTAAAAAATGATTGTTTCAGGTGGTATTGTTTTATAGTAAAGTAATTCCTGGATTTAAGAATATATACGGATACCAATGACTTAAAATTTCCAACTGTATTTGATTGCAGTGATAAAACAACTTCTTTCAGTTTATGAACCATATAATCATATATTCAAAAAGCCTTTTTTGCTGGGCTGATTTGTGATTTTCTAAAGCCAGATTCGCAATGACAACAGTAACAGTGACCACAGAAGTTCCCTCCAGGGGTAAGACAGAAGATAATCCCGCCTTGTATGAGTTGACAGCAGCTCACATTATTGAAGAAACTGAATATGTGCGAAAGGTATGTGGGTCCTGGGAATCATTAGCATGATAGGATTTTTAAGATAGATTCTAATATGGGTTGGTGGATCTTGTTTTCCTCTCCAAATAATATTTGAAAAGGAACAAACCTAGTCTGGCAAAGGACATTCTTGATAGCTGAAATTTGAGCACATGTTTAGTAATTTCTAAGGATATGAAATCATTCCTACGCTTGGAGTAAAATAATTTTCTTCACTCGGTAAAATTGAAGAATGGGCCAAGAGGGCTCAAAACACCTATCAACACTTAATTTTTCCCACACTTTTCACCACTGGATTTCCTACTGTTTTATGCTGTTTCCCAGTTGTTCTGTGAGTGTTGATGATGTGTTCCTGCGTAGATGTTTATGTTTCCTGCTGAGTCAGTCTCTCCTCACCTTGGGCCTTTTCACAGTTCAGGGCGGGTATTGCCAGCCTCAACATGTCAGCATGTTACTTCATTAAAAACGTGAAGTCTTATGAGAATCCAAGATGATAATAGCTGACAAAAGTATATATTTTTATTGTTTCTTAGAACAGATGGATCAATTGACATAGTTCATAACTTGTTCAGATCAATTAATTAAATCAGCCATGAGTGCTTTACCACTCCATAGGTCATCAAGACATGGGGCTTATATTTCATGCATAAATTTGTATGATCTCCTCTTAGTAATTATTTTGTAGTAATTACTTAATAGTAATTATTTTGTAGTAATTACTTGATAGTAATTATTTTGTAGTAATTACTTAATAGTAATTATTTTGTAGTGAATACTAAATAGTAATTGTTTTATAGTGATTACTAAACAATAAATTAGTACTAAATGACTATATAGACAAAATAGGGCTAAATAGTATTAAGTGCTAATTACTAAATAATATTTATTTTGTAGTATAATATTCATTTAGATTACCATATTTTAGGTTTGTCTGAGAAAGAGCTATAAAGACCAAATGCTATTTTCAGCAATCTAAACAAGATTAGCCTAAATGCAAGTTAGGTTGATGGCAGTTATTTAACTCTGACATCAGTATATATGTATTACTTTCTAGATAACTTAGGAACCCTGTAGCTAGTAACAGAAAACAAGCATTTGGCATTAAATGCCTTTGAGAAATATAAATTTTTTTATATTTTTCTCTAGATTCGAACTACTCTAGAAAAGATCCGAAATCAAATGTATAAAGATGAAGTGGGACGTAACAGTACAAATCATAAACTAGATGCAAAGGTAATGAATTTGTCAACATCTACTATTCTTATTCCTGCAGAAAATTAGCATAAAGCCATATAGACTTTATCTAATACTTTTTGGTTATTATTAAATTCTTTGAAACTTTGAAGAATGAATGTTACAATATTTTATGTGTAAATATTTCATCTAAACATGTAAGGGACATATGTATGGAATATGTCACAGATGTCATTAGTGGAGTCAGATTGGATTGGTCAGACCTTAGTAGAATATTTTTAACATGCTTACTTAGCTAAAGTATGTGGGGAGATATTAGCTAAGCCAAGATACATGGCAGCAACATTTCCCAAAGAGAGACAAAGGTATAAGCTTTTAGGCTTACCTGGGCCACACCAGTGGGCACACAGTTGAAACTATTAGGCCTGAGGTGAGCGATGAGATATTAGCTAAGCCAAGATACATGGCAGCAACATTTCCCAAAGAGAGACAAAGGTATAAACTTTTAGGCTTACCTGGGCCACACCAGTGGGCACACAGTTGAAACTATTAGGCCTGAGGTGAGCGAAGACCTTGTCTGACCGTCAGTAAACTTAAATGCTTCCCCTCTACCAAGACTAGTCTTATCTACCTGAGATGGAGCAATCTGCAGTTAGCCTTGTCTGGCCTATGCCAGGTTAAACCTCCTCGGAGCCAAGTGTACCTCATCAGTGTTATCCACTATACGATATGGCCACAGAGTACACCAGAACATAGGGTGTGATGCTCTAATGCATAAACATAGTCGCCTGTGTCATCCTCAGCCTCCCAAGTTAACACAACTAACATTAATTATAGTCTTAAATTGAGTGCTTTGAAAATGGAATAAAGATTATATTTGGGAATAATAGAAAAAATCAAAAATCAAGGATTGGCTATGTTGAGTCAACTGTTAGACCTCCAGGTGGAGACTCCTAATAGGCTGATGGACAGATGATTCTAGAGTTGAGGGTAGATGTGTGGGCTGGAAGGACGAGGCTAC
>NW_007733354.1:20357-21174 GCF_000696425.1 Galeopterus variegatus | reverse complement strand
AGAAAAAGCAGGAGAGGAGTCACTGAGGGCAAGTGAGGGACAGGTTTCAGAAAGGGGGGGGACCGCTCTGTTAAATGCTGTCCAAGGGACAAATAAATTCAGCACTGAACACTCACCCTTGTATATAACAATGTGGAGGTCATTGGTGGCCTTAATAAGAGTACATTGTTAGGAATGGAGATGACACTGTGTTGCCAGTGTGTCTGCTTCAGCCATCTCAACCACGAAGGTTAGCAGATCACCCAAGCATCAAAATATTAGCCTCCTTGGCCTTGTGGGGATCTCACCGTGTGGTCTACAGTCCCAGCAGCATCAGCATCACCAGGAGCTTGTGACAAATGCAGGACCTAGGCCTCCACCCCAGACCTCCTTGTTCAGTATCTGCATTTTTAATCAGATCTATCACTGCAAAGTGATTCGGAGGCAGATTGAAATTTGACAAGCACCGAGTGACGACCTTGTAGCCATCTACCACTGCCAATAACCTACCTTCTGCAAGAGGCTTTCTGTCAGATATTCTTTAACAAATCAGAAAAGAAAATAATTCCTGGTCTGTATATGGAAAGTGAGAGAATGCACTAGGGTCTGGACTATAAAAATCAAAACTGTGGCAGAGTTATGGTGAGGGAGGGTATTATCTATATATGCACTTTGTCCCTTTTGCTTCTTGTTTATATAAATGTAGTCAGTATATTGTCGTGGAAAGACTGTAGGCTTTGTTTTCAAACAAACTTGGGTTCTAATTCTGGTTCTGGCAGGGAATAAGCTTGAGCATGTTAAACTCTCTCATTATCGATTTCTTCGCCTGTATAAAGAG
>NW_007733354.1:6992-19565 GCF_000696425.1 Galeopterus variegatus | reverse complement strand
AGGGAATAAGCTTGAGCATGTTAAACTCTCTCATTATCGATTTCTTCGCCTGTATAAAGAGCGTAGTACCTTCTGGTGTTTTAAGTATTCAGACAAAGGAGTGTATATAAAACATGTAAAAGATGGGCCGGCCTGGTGGCGCACTGGATAGTGCGCCGCTTGGGAAGCACGGCAGCGCTCCCGCCCGAGGGTTCGGATCCCACATACGGACTGGTTCCCACTCACTAGCTGAGCGAGGCGCGGGAAGCAACACCGAGGGTTGCGATCCCGTTGCCGGTCCCCGGTCCAGTACGGGGGCAACACTGAGGGTTGCGATCCGTTGCCGGACACGGAAAAAGACAAAAAAAAAAAAAAAAACATGTAAAAGATGACCTGGCCCATGATATATGCTTAATGAACAGAGGTTGTTATAATTGTAGGACAGGTGTAATTGTACAGCAATTTCTCTGTCTACCTTGAAGTAAATTGAAAGAGCAGGAAGAGCACAGAAGGATGATCAGGAGCCTGTGCCATGAGCTCTGCTACTCACTTGCCCCGTGAACTGGGCTCTGATCCTCAGTTTCTGTATCTATAAAACTGATGGGTTAAGTTAGATGCTTTCTGATTTCTCTTCCACCTACATGTGCCTACAATTCCAGATGAGATTTATGCTCTTGGTGTGTTTTCAGTGAGTTAGAGTTTACGTAGAGTTACATTGGTATTAACACATAGTTCTTATATCTCTGGTTGGAAATTTAATATTAGGTGATTACAGCGAAGCACCATTGAGCAGTGAATGTTAAGTTTTATAACAATTAGGTCTGATTGTATTGATCTATAATGCAATGTAACCAAAATGTATTCATGTCCACAACTTAGAAAAAAATAAATCTGGCCTTGTGGGTATTATTTATTTCCTAAGAAGCATTTAACAATATATTTGAAATTGTAGGAAATATAAAAGGCATAGAAGTTGTAGTTCCACATCTTTTTATATGAGAATCTGTTAAAATTTAAGCAAATATAGAGGCCAGCTGCTGCGTCTAGAATTCCCCATTGATGTTTGAGATTCAAAAGATTTGTTTTATTTGTGCTGACCTGAATCCTCTTTTTTTATTTCTTATTTTATTTTGATTTATCAATATACGATATAGTTGATTTTCATGTCCCTTTATCAATTCCTCCTTTTCCTCCCTCCCTCTCCCCCCTCTTATATAATGAATGGTAATTATTGTTGTCAAAGTTTGTAGAGGAAAGGGATAGTTAGGTCTGTGTTTTTCATGTTTGTCCATTTCAGCGCTGTGGAAACACTCAGAATGGCTCTGATGCTGAAACGGATCCCTCTTCTTGTAGCTGGGATTCACTCATGGAAAAGATGAAAGGGAAAGACCTACAGCTCTTAGAAGTGAACAAAGAAAATGAAGTATTGAAAATCAAGGTATGACTAACAGGAGAAATTTCAAATTGTGTATTTTGAGCCTTGGAGCTAGTGATAGTTAGCATTCAGGGTTTGTAAAAGCAGAGAGACATCCACACCATCCAGAGGTCTACACATATGCTCACATACTCAGAGAAGCATTTTGTATTTCACAAATTAAATGTCACTGTTTTATTTTAGAGACTACTTTTATTATTTAAAAAGTCTTACAAAAGTTCAGTGAAGTTTTAGTTATGCAAGATGAATGAGTTCTAGAGAACTGCTTACAACGTCATGCCCATAGTTAACAAGAGTGTGCTGTGCACTTACTAATTTAAGAGGGTGGATCTCGTGTTGTGTTCTTACCACAATAAGTTTTAAAAACTGTGTGTGTATTTATGTATTTAATAAGTATCAATTATAGCCTTAATTGCCAAATGTCTCATTTTTTGTTTAATTAATCTATTGTTGTATGCTTTATATTTTCCTTTTGGGTGTTTATTTGATATGTAGTTAATCCTGCAATGAATATCTTGGTAGGTAAATCTTTGTAGCCATCCTTGATTATTTCCTTAGGTTAAATCCTTGAAAGATTCAAGAGACTCTAGTTTTGTTGCCCTTAAAACTTCAACCTTGTCCCACTTCTATTTTAGGAAGATACACCTTTTAGTACTGCTGTGGTCATCAATGAGAAAAGGCTTGCTAATAAGTGTACAAGCTGATAGGGCACTGTGGAGTCCTTTGAAGGGTGTGGTCTATAAAAGCAAGGCATCGAAGCTCACAGAGCTCTGTTTGGTCTTGGCCAGAACAAGTCTGTCTGTGTTGACAGCCCCCATAAATAGGGGCTTTCTCATTTTGCATTTTCCTCTTACCAGGTAACAGTGTCATTTCTCCTGTCCATTGACTATGCGGGCATAAAAGGTGCAGTTACAGCCTCTATGTGTTTAATTGCCATCAAACTAGTCTGCCTTTAACCTTTTTTATTGTAAATATCAAAACATGCATAGTGACCTTTTTTCCTAGCTGGAAGCCTCCAGAGAGGCAGGAGCAGCGGCTCTGAGAAACGTGGCCCAGAGATTATTTCAAAACTACCAAGCACAATCTGAAGAAGTCAGGAAAAAGCATGAAGACAGTAAACGCTTACTCCAGGTACCGATTAGCAGCTTGTCTATTGGAGAACTACCCCCCACCCTGGGCCATTCAGTCTCTCTTTTCGGAGGTATTAAGTGTGAAATAAGCAATGGTCATGTGACTTGGCCAGCTTTGGGGGGCGGGGAGGAAGAGGCAAGGTGCTGATTTCCCCAGCCCTGCTTAGCCTGATGCCAGATGTTGCTGAGCTGCTGTGCTGCTGTCCTTTCCCAGAACCCTGTGAGCTCAGGTGGCAGGGAGGCAGTGTCACCTGCCTGCGAGTCAGGGCCGGCCCAGGTGACCCGGCTGATGACTTATGTCCTAGGTCTGCCTTTGGATCACTAGATGACCTGGACTAGAGTCATTCTGCCTCTCTAGACTTCAGTTTCCTTGTCTCTAGAATGAAAGAGTTAGTCTAGAGATATGGTTACAAATTTTTTTGGTCCTAGGATACATTTTTTAGGTTAAAAAATAAAAACAAACAAAAAACATGTATGTATGTTTATCTATATTATAAAAAAAGTAATAGAATTTTATATTTTAATATATAAGTATATATAAATAAAAATATAAAAACATGTCAAAAAAGTGTGTTTTTTGTTTGTTTTTAAATTTGATGTTTACCAGGATCAATAAAGCTTTATCTGAAAAATGTGTTCTAGGACTAGAGGAGAAAAAACTGTGTGTGTCTGTGTGTGTATGTATGTGGGTGTGTTTACTGAAACTCAAAATACAAATCAGCTAAGGGGAAGTTCGTTCATGCTGGGGTGAGGCTGTGCCTGGGTCTCTGCCAACTCAGGCCATAAGGAGGTCCCCAGGGGGGCACAGTAGGAAATCCACTGCCAAGGTGACATCTATCATGCTTCAGGCTGTGATGGTTGCAAACTCACCTGCATGCAGGGTGCGGATGAAGAACTTAAGTGAGTGACATGAACTGGCAGGTGTGGATGGGAGGTGCGCTGTGTGAGCAGTGGGCCCTGAGGGGAAGATGCACATGTCCCAGTGATGGGGTTTCAGCCCCAGCCCGGACTGGCCTGGCAGGGATGCCCCACCAGGTGTTTTCAAAGAAAGCCAGACACTTCTATTTTTTACTGTGAAATTTTGAGTTCTGTTAAATACACATGCAGACATGTGTGTGCATGTTAGAAGGAGGTCTAAACATTCCCAAGTGTGGCCTATGGGCTGCCAGATGGAGACATCTCTTCTCTGGTCTTTCAGCACAACTGCTGTGTGCCTGTGAAGTAACCTTTTGACACAGTGGGGATAATTATTCTGTTTTTATGACACTTTATGAGTAAAAATAAAACATTTTTTAGTTGGGTATATAAGATTTGATTTTTGTTCAAGATAACTTTTCTTGAGAAAAAGCAAAAAATGTTGCTTTTCTTAAATTATTATTTCTCTTTCATATCCAGTTCAAGAAGTATACGTTATGGTGACAAATGTAAACATTCTAGGAATAATATTTATATATTATTAATTCTCTATTGATTTAGTGTTTTTGTAGCCCATCAGGTTTATTTTAGAGGAAACACTGAAATCAAATGAGTGATTTCAAACAAGTATGAATTCTTAATTTTTTTAGCTAGTTAGGAAATTATAGAAGGAGATAATATATGTTTTGGCTTAAAAAAAACCAAGAGTTTGACAACTATTTTTCTCACCAAAGGTTAACAAGCTTGAAAAAGAACAGAAATTGCAACAACATGTTGGAAATCTCAGTCAAGTTGCTGAAAAACTTGAAGAAAAACACAGTCAAGTCACAGAATTGGAGAACCTTGTCCAGAGAATGGAAAAGGTGAGCCCTGTAAGAATTAAAGGGATGTTTTCCCTGATGGGGTTAGGATTAAAAACAAAAGAAAATAACACTAAATAAATGAAATAGGACATTAAATAAGATAACATTAAATGAAAGTACTGTGTGTAATACCTGGTCTTAGGAAGTACTCAATACTGTTAGTTTCTTCTCTTAAACACTGAATACGAGCTGCACTATAGTTATTGATTTACTTCTCTGCAAATACTGTAGTCATCGTTGTCTGTCTCTTTCTCTTTTCTGGTAAATATACATCTTATAAAGAGGAACCAAGCGAGGCTGTGAATAGAAATAAAAGATCACAAAGTCCACCTATTCAAAGTAATAATAAAGTAGATCTGTAATCATAGCATTTTTGCGTATTAGAGTAGGTATAGTATTCATTTTTGGCCACCCAGGTCCACTCTGGGCTTGTAGAAACCTATGGCTGTATGAGGAAGAAATAGTTCATGTGAAGAAAAGCTGTTTTATGAAAATTGGAACTTTCAAGAGGTATATTTAGGGAAGATTAATAATAGGACTAAAACTATAAAAAGTTTCGTGTGTGTTTCTTTAAGTGACTGGCACTCCAAATACCCACAAAAGATGAACACAGTATACATACCTTAGAATGCAGAATTCAGACAACTCAAGGAATATTTTTTAAAATAGTAAAACAAATAGAAAATTGGCATCTCTGAAACTGAATTGTGAGTAGGTAAGAATGTAGGCTTTGGCTTCCGGTACCTATTGTCCAATCGATGTTTATATTTGTTGTATTGATTCTCTGATTTGCCTCTGCTATTCTCAGTCTTCATTTGTTTTCTGAGTCTGCCTGGGTTTATGCCACCTTAGACGTGTCACTTCAAATGGATCACATTTCAATTTTGATGTTTCTTTCCAGAGGAACTTTGATTAGTTTAAAATATTTCCCAAGAATTTAAAGTTGTATTTGTCATCTTAATGAAGGCCCTATGAGGAAATCACAAAAATTAAATAAGCCCAAACTAACCGGGATCTAATTATAAGAATAAAATATACAGCTGTATGTATATTACATGGTGGATCACGGAGTACTATACTTTAGCAGAATCACTGGGCTAGAATGTCCTTAAGCAGTTGGTTCATCCAGGCATGACAGTTTATAATTACGCTGTTTTGGAAACACTGTAGTATTTGATTGAGTACTTGGTAGTGTTAAAATACTTTACCCTGTAATAAATAGTTTAACGAATTAAGATAGCACAAAGAATGTTTGCATTTAGGAAAGAAAGACAATTCTGTAAAGCAAACAAGGTTGTTTAACCAAATANTAGAAATAAAAGATCACAAAGTCCACCTATTCAAAGTAATAATAAAGTAGATCTGTAATCAGAGCATTTTTGCATATTAGAGTGGGTGTAGTATTCATTTTTGGCCACCCAGGTCCACTCTGGGCTTGTAGAAACCTATGGCTGTATGAGGAAGAAATAGTTCATGTGAAGAAAAGCTGTTTTATGAAAATTGGAACTTTCAAGAGGTATATTTAGGGAAGATTAATAATAGGACTAAAACTATAAAAAGTTTCGTGTGTGTTTCTTTAAGTGACTGGCACTCCAAATACCTACAAAAGATGAACACAGTATACATACCTTAGAATGCAGAATTCAGACAACTCAAGGAATATTTTTTTAAAATAGTAAAACAAATAGAAAATTGGCATCTCTGAAACTGAATTGTGAGTAGGTAAGAATGTAGGCTTTGGCTTCCGGTACATATTGTCCAATCAATTTTTTTTTTTGTCTTTTGTCTTTTTCCGTGTCCGGCAACGGATCGCAACCCTCAGTGTTGCCCCCGTACCGGACCGGGACCGGCAACGGGATCGCAACCCTCGGTGTTGCGCCCGCACCTCGCTCAGCCAGTGAGCGGGAACCGGTCTGTATGTGGGATCCAAACCCTCGGCGGGAGCGCCGCTGTGCTTTCCAAGCGGCGCACTGTAGCAGTGCGCCACCGGGCCGGCCCTGTCCAATCAATTTTTATATTTGTTGTATTAATTCTCTGATTTGCCTCTGCTATTCTCAGTCTTAATTTGTTTTATGAGTCTGCCTGGGTTTATGCCACCTTAGACATGTCACTTCAAATGGATCACATTTCAATTTTGATGTTTCTTTCCAGAGGAACTTTGATTAGTTTAAAATATTTCCCAAGAATTTAAAGTTGTATTTGTCATCTTAATGAAGGCCCTATGAGGAAATCACAAAAATTAAATAAGCCCAAACTAACCGGGATCTAATTATAAGAATAAAATATACAGCTGTATGTATATTACATGGTGGATCACGGTGGACTATACTTTAGCAGAATCACTGGGCTACAATGTCCTTAAGCAGTTGGTTCATCCAGGCATGACAGTTTATAATTACGCTGTTTTGCAAACACTGTAGTATTTGATTGAGTACTTGGTAGTGTTAAATACTTCACCCTGTAATAAATAGTTTAACGAATTAAGATAGCACAAAGGATGTTTGCATTTAGGAAAGAAAGACAATTCTGTAAAGCAAACAAGGTTGTTTAACCAAATAACTTGATTATCCAGCTTGAAATTTAAGTTTAGACTTGCAATCACCCTATCTCAAACCCAGTGACACTGGGTCAGGTTTAGTGGCCACCTGTCAGTGCCTAAAAATTAACAGTGGAACGATGGAAGATAATTTCTATTTCCTAGCAACCGCAGGAAGGCTGTACTAGATGTGAGTCATCTCAGAGTTCTGGGGTGTACTTGATGGTTGATTCAATAAATATTTGACCACCTACCATGTGCCACACAGAGCTAGGAGCTGGATACATATTTGTGAATGAACCATACGTAGTGTCTTTTTGTGGAGATTACGATGTAATATCAAGGGACTTCCCAGATCTCTCTTTTCTCATTCTCCTAGGGGCCCTGTAGGGAGGCTGAAAGCCCTGTTAAAGGTAGGGGAATGTAAGAATAAGGTTAGTGGCTCTGACACTGGCAGGACATTTTTGAGAAGTGACGGCCCAGCTCCTGCTTTGACATTGACCCATAACGGTGAGCTGCTGTAGGAGCTCTGTGCCAGAGTAACCGGACAGGATGCCCATGGCTCAGCGAGGCCATGTTCCAACTTGCAAAACACTCTAGTTCAGTGACTTCCGAGAGTGGAGCCTATCGGAAGGTCTGGAAGGCGGAGGTAAATGGGGATGGAGTGGGGGAGCCATGTGCAGGCGTTTTTTGTTTTTTCAACATGTTTAGTTGTAAGTTATTTTATATTTGTAAAACAAACGAGCAAATAAATAAAACTATAAGAAGCAAAGTTTGGCAACATCTTCTTGGTTTGAGGAGATACTCTGAAGACAGGCTGTGAGGAAGGTTTCTCAGGTGGGGAGTGTGTATTAGAATGAGGGGAGGGGGCACTGAGACTCTTGTATTAATAGGAAAAAGACATGAGTTCAAAAAGGAAATAGAAATTAAAAATGAACATCCTCACAAAGGTTGATAAATACTGCCCTGGTAGTGGGTGCCCCCTGAAGAAGGATTCATTTGCTGCCCACTTGAACAAGCCACTGCTCCAGGAAGTAGCCATTAGTGGCAGGAGGTCTGGTAATGAACACATTACTTAAAACCTTCACCATCTGTGCCACTTTAATCAGGAATGCAGTGAGAATGAATCCCATAAACACAGTGATAAGTTAGCAAAAACTCCCAATAAGAGCATTTTAATATGGCATATGCTCCTTTCGCTAGCAGTGGAGTTCTGTTGCATCATATTTGTTTTCCTGTGTCATTGATTTAGCTCTATTAGAATTTTAGAGCCCAAGGGCACTTTTGAGACCACCTAGTTCCTCATCCTCATTTTATCAATGAGGACAGTGTGAACAAGGAACTGTTCCATAATCCTTCAGTTTCCAGTTCACAACCCTTTCCTCTATGCCCCTGTCTTCTCTGATGCTGGATAAAAATATCCTTGGTTCCTAAATCATTTAGATGTTAAGGGTTGGTAATGGTTTAAGTTGGTGTCTACATGACTCCGATCAAGAGAACGAGGGAAATCTTGAGCTCCCGAGTGCTGGATAAAAATATCCTTGGTTCCTAAATCATTTAGATGTTAAGGGTTGGTAATGGTTTAAGTGGTTTAAGTTGGTGTCTACATGACTCCGATCAAGAGAACGAGGGAAATCTTGAGCTCCCGAGAGGTGTGACTTTGGGCACAGTGGATTGCCCACTGGGTGGCACTGTGAGCCCCCTTTCCCTTTTGAGAAGACACTGTACCTGACAAGTGCTAGCTGGTGTGGGTGATTTTCTGTGTTGTGAAAGAGAAGGTATTAATAACCCAAGCCAGAAGCTTGAGCCCTGGCCAAGGCAGATCATTTACTTGTCCAGTTATCTGATATCCTTGGCCTCTCGTTATGCCAATCCATTCATCAAGAGCAAGTCCCATAGGAAGAACCCTTGGTAAACACCATTTCCCCCCACCCTACAAATTCAAAACACATTATCTGTGATGTGTTTCTTTGATAATCCAAGCATCGTTATAAGTTTGCAAGGTGTATCTGGGATCCCTTCAAAATAATTTGAACACAACTAGGGCTACACCGGGACAATTTCTATGTGGCAAAAATGCTACAAGAAAAATTTGGTTGTATAATCTTAAAAACTGACAGAACACATTATATATGAAGTAATTGGTATCTTCAAATTATTTTATTTTGAGGTCCAGTTATGTGCCAGGGAAGCATGTAGGCCTTTCACATATATTATCTCCAATCACCCCAACATTTTGGTATAGGTAATATTAACCCCATTTTAGGGATGTTCAAAAAGTTAAAAACATGACTTTTACAAATATAGAATGAATATATGTCAAATGTTTTATTAAAGGCATTAATTGGGGGAACCAGTAAGATAGTAAAGCTAGTTTGAATAAAATATTTTGAGAAACTGGCTGTTTATAGGCATTTTAAAATATATATATTGAAGAGGATTACTAGTTCAGATAAAAATTTGGTTAATATTCTTTGAGGCAATTAAACCATATCCTTTGGGATTATCTTTTCTACCAGACAGAAATCTCTGAGTTAACATGCAACCTCACAGAGTCAGGGCTCTCTTCAAATAATTAATAATAAAGTCAAGCACAGGGACATTCTTTGAGAAAATTAAATAATTCTTCGGTCAGATTATTAAACAATGATGCAATATGACATTAAAACCACATACTGTATATTGTTTTTATTTACAAGTTTTGGTTAATTTTTATTAACAATGATAAGGCTCAGCGAGGTTAAAACCTTGGCCAAGATTTCAAAATCAGATCAGTCCATGTGCAATGTCTTTCTGATGTTCTGCTATACAGAACTGCCTTGTATAATACCAATATAAATACTGTAGCAGGTAGTTGACTTTAAACACCATTGTAAATAGTTTCAAAACATCTATTACACTCAATTCCTCCATGTTGCCAGTAGCAATTTCTGCCTTTTTTCAGTCTCTTCTGATTTCCCCCAACTTGGCAATCTAAACCTGCAGGCCAAAGATTCAGATTCCTTTTTTCAGCATGTTGCCATCAAATATAAAATTAATACAATCATACCAGCTTGGTTCTTCATGGACTTGTCTGTTTTCCTTTTGGATGAGAAGAGTTTAGTTTAATAACTAAGTTAAGACATTTTTTCCAGATATTTTTTCTTACTGTCATAGTTTCTCCTAAGTCCTAATTAGGAAGTAATTTTATCATTTGTGGCCTTGATCCTTCATTAAAAATACATTTACAACTTTGCTACCCTCTGATAGATGCCATATGAGCAGGTAGAGGTGTCAAGCTAAGTGCAATAATGTACTTGGATACCAACAACTCAGTCTGATGCAGGAGAAGCAGGTGCAGCAGAGGGAAAGCTGGTGTCTAGACAGGGATGAGCAGGCTTTTGTTTGGGGTGGGATGGACAAAGGTGGATGGGAGAGGCTGAGCCTCACAAGGCTACATTCAGCAGTGGGCTGGAGAGGAGCAAAAACTCCTGAGGCAGGTGAGGGATTGCAGATGACTCCTCCTGACCTCTCCCTCTCACTGAGCTCCTGACCTTTACACTGTCTGTAAAGCACAAAGGAGAACACCTGGCCGGGCTTCCTCGGGGTGGGTTCTAACAGTTTATATGAAATTAGCTCTTCAGCTCAAGCCAAATTTCTAGTATTACAAAAAGTATGTTTTGTGAACAGTTTGCAAGAATGCCCTAATGCAAACACACACACACACACACACACACAAAAACACACACACATGCAAATAAACAAAACTTGTATCTTGTTTTTTCCTAGGAAAAGAGAACACTAATAGAAAGAAAACTGTCTTTGGAAAACAAGCTGCTGCATCTCAAATCCACAGCTACTTATGCTAAAAGGTTTGCAAATCTACCTCCTATGTAAAAGCAGTTTCTGCTATCTTTTCTCTCCATTGGAACCCAGCCAGTGGATGGAGGACTTTCCACACACCCCCCCCCCAAGGAAATAGGACAACTGAAAGTGCAGGAGAGAGGATGAATTCTTGGGATTAACAGCCATGTGCCTCCCCTTCCTCACCCACTGAGGCATCGGGGGCAGAGTTCACAGGGGGTGCAGGGGAACCGACAGGAGGGTTAATCCTCTGAAGAGTGAGTTACCTCCCTGTTTACACTTGGTGCTGAAGAGGATGCTGGAGAGGTCTTTATTCCCCCCATGCTTCTGTCTTTGTTCATGGGTCCCTTCTACAGCTGGCATGAAACTGGCCAGCTGCAGGTGGAATTCTTAGATAGTGTTGTGGTGCTCCTCAACTCTGTAGAGCATGCAGAAAATACTATGGAAAACCTCCTTAGTTCTTCGGAGTTACTTACAAATACTCATAATTTATAAGCAGTCACAGCCCTTAGTACACTGGGGGTGGGGGTGGATTTATGGATATCACCACAGTGCTGCACTGCTCACCTGCTGTTAGAAACATTCTCTGCACTGTCATGTAAGTCCTGTCATAGACATTTTTTTATTTTCTTTTTAAAAAAAATTCGAAGCCCATCAGTCATTGTATGTTCCAATGTAAAGTCAGAATCTATTTCAAGATCTTAGTTTGTCCATCTAGAACTATTTTTGGGTGGGATAACAGACACTATTATGAACCCTACAGTGTACAAATTCTTATCATTTATTCAATAATATATGCTCAAATGTCCCCCTTTTTTGGTCTTTTGAACCCCTCCCCCCATTTCCCTGTCCTTTCTTATTATCTATCTTTCTCTTCTCATCTCATATGTTGTGCCTTCTGTCTGGCTCCTATTCATGCATTTTTGATCACATATGCCAAAGTCCCGAAATGGGACAACCCTAGGAATTGCACATGCATATTTGAAAAATACTAGAATACCAATAAGTTATTAATTTTCCTATCTTCTTCACTATGAACAAGCATATAGTCCTGGAAGATGGACTTCTAAGATAGTTTTGTAGCACTGTGTATCTCTGTAGAGAATGAAGGAAATACTGCAGAAAGTATCCGTAGATCTTGGAATTACTTACAAATATTCATAACTTAATTCTAAGTGAATCTTTGGCTTACTTTTTTTTTTTCCCAAATAGAGAGCTTTTCCAGACAGCTTGTACAATGTGTCTTCTATGAAGAGTCTAGGCAGTCNAAATAGAGAGCTTTTCCAGACAGCTTGTACAATGTGTCTTCTATGAAGAGTCTAGGCAGTCTGAGTTGGATTTTTTTCTTTAAAAAATGATTTGTTGTTGTTGTTTTTGATAATAGGGTTCTCATCAGTCTTTGAGCCAACAGTGTAACCATTTTAAAAACCAAACTGATCTATTCTTTCAATTCTATTATATATAAGCAGTTCTTATAAGGAATTCTCAAGAAGCTCTAAAGGAAGTTTTAGAGGTTTCTTGAGGGAAATGGATGTTTTGTGTTTCTTAAAAGGTGTTTGAACATCGAGGCTTATACAATTTTCATTGGTTGCAGGTATCACAAATATTTATCTTACTTATTACTTTTTCTGAGCTCTGTATATAGGCATTCACTTTTTTAAGTGACAAGAAAATGAAATCAGTATGAATTAGAGTCTTTTGGTTGAAGCAATAGCGACTTGGTTAAGCTACCACAAATAAAGGGGATTTCCATTAGGTTAAGATTGGATAGACATGGCCCTAAAGAAGAGGTGGGAAGTTAAAAAGATTTGTTTTCTTAAAAATAAGGTTGACTCCATATTTCTGTTACCATTACTACTAACTAAGACACAT
>NW_007733354.1:0-6140 GCF_000696425.1 Galeopterus variegatus | reverse complement strand
TAGGGAATCGAGGCAGTAGTCAGAAATATTCCCGTGAAGAAAATGCAGGTCTAGGTGGCTTCATTAAAGGATTATTTAAGGCATTGAGCTATATCGTTTAGGAGTGCAGTTATCGTGGTAAAACTGTCTTGAAATTTTAGTAATAATTACCATGTAACAAGGATGGTTGTTACCAGTGCACTATCTTAAGATCCCAGCTCTCTTCATTTTATCACTTCTCTTTAGTTAATCTACCTTTGGATTTTATCAATTGTGTAAGATTGCTCTGCTTATTTCCTTTTCTCCATTGAATTTGTTGAAAACATATTCTTCCAGTATACAGTTTTGGAGGCTGGGAAGTCCAAAGTCCAGAGAACACATCTGGCGAAGGCCTTGTTGGTCGTGGCTGGTGACTCTACAGCAATAAAGGGTATCACATGGCAAATGTGGCTTGAGCAAGAGCGAGAGAACTTCTCACTTGCTCTCCTTTTAAAGCCATCAGAACCACACTCATGGCCACCACTAAACCGCCGATGGATTAATCCATTCACTTGAGCATGGTCCTCACAATCTAATCACCTCTTCAAGGCCCCACCATTCAATTATCATAATAGGATTTCCCAGCTTCTTAACACTGTCTCAGTGGGGATTAAGTTTCTAACATTAATCTTTGGGAGGACACAATTCCACTGATGGTCCCCCAAAACTCATGTCCTTCTCACAGGTAAATACATCCACTCTATACCCAGAGACTTAACTTGTGTCAGCTCAAAAGTCCAAAGTCTCAAGGTCCCGTCTGTGAAATCACAAGTTATCTACTTCCAAGATATAATGGTGGGACAAACATAACATATTTCTGTTCAAAAAGGGAGAAATAGTCTTAATTTAAAATTTTCCAGCAGCCACCCCAAGGAGGACATTATGATTAGTTTTGTGGTTCACAATGTCCACATGACTAAAACCAACTAGTTTTGTGGGAGAAGGTCAGTTTCTAATACATCTGTAAGGCCAGAAAGAAAATTGTTCAGGGTATGCTCATAAAGAGATCCCTGCATAATGTCTTCGACCAAATTCTCGTAATAAACACAGAGGCTGTACCTCAGAACATCCCCTAAAACTGATAGCATGATGCCAAAGAACAATTCAATCAAAGCCATTATAACAGCAAGGGGCAGAGGGTGATGTGGCAAGGAACACCCTTTAATGGTATAAGTTAACCCACAGACAGATTCTAGAGTGTCCCGAGGAATGGAAGGAGACATTCCTCCATGAACTCAGCTTCCTTCCACCACGCCATTGGCAGACACTGGGCAGTGGAGACATTGAGGGGATGCTTCAGTCTCTCTTACTCTGTGACCATCCCATGTTGCTAGTTAGAGGCAAAGCCATTTCTATTCACAGTTCTGCAAGTCGGTATAAGTTAACCCACAGACAGATTCTAGAGTGTCCCGAGGAATGGAAGGAGACGTTCCTCCATGAACTCAGCTTCCTTCCACCACGCCATTGGCAGACACTGGGCAGTGGAGAGATTGAGGGGATGCTTCAGTCTCTCTTACTCTGTGACCATCCCATGTTGCTAGTTAGAGGCAAAGCCATTTCTATTCACAGTTCTGCAAGTTAAAGACGATTGAATTCCTTTCTTAAATGCTAAAAAATCAAACAGGAAGAGAGCCAGAAATGGTACACTTCAATCTCCCTCAGTGAAGAATTCAGAGAGGATCCTCAGTTCCCTCCCTAAAGAAGGCTGAGATTCTCCTCTCTTTTTGTTGGGCATTTTTGGTCTGCTCCCATAGGCGTTCCAGGCCACTGGCTTTTTCAGCTCCGAGTCTGCGATATATGAGGCAAAAAGAAAACTCAGGGAATTCACCATTGGGTTGTTTCCTAGACCCCGGGATTCTGAGCCAGTCTGCCTTCTTTCCACCATACAGTCTTCTTACGTTTACATGCACCGTGCAGGGATTTTAGTTGCACTTAGTGGTAAGAATAGGGAAAAGGACATCTACATCTTCCCAGAAGCCAAAGTTTTTCTATCGTATTTTAATTTCAACATTTGCTTTATATTTCTATTCTATTGCACTGTAGAGGAAAACATTGAATTTTAGTTGCACTTAGTGGTAAGAATAGGGAAAAGGATATCTACATCTTCCCAGAAGCCAAAGTTTTTCTATCCTATTTTAATTTCAACATTTGCTTTATATTTCTATTCTATTGCACTGTAGAGGAAAACATTGATTAAAAATTCTCTTGAGACATTGGGAGCAGTGCATAATCCTAGATACAGACGTTTGTTAGAGGGCTTCACGTCTTTTTTAGGCTTGGCCCTTCGTTAAGTTTTCTTCCTCCTCTGATGTTTTCCTGCCTCTTGATTAAGACTGAGTGCTTTAATGGAAAGACGAATAACAAAGCTTAAAGGAAGATCAAGGGGCAGCTTATGTAAGCATATTCTCACATTTAAAGAACTTAAACGGATGACTAGGTTTCATATTTATTGAACAATCCTAATAGAGATTTCCTGCAATGGTCTTTGGTCACTGTTCTAGTGTATTAATGGAGATAAGATAAGCCCCAAAGCCCTGTGTTTTAAAGAGTATTTCCAGAAATACTTTCTTCCATCTGGAGACCTATTTCAAATTTTTATTTATTTACAGTGAGCCTTATGGAAATGCCTTGAAGGAACACATTTTCTGAGCTTGGTATTTTTGGCAGCATAAAATCAACCCCTTCCCTCCACCCCTCTTCTAAAG
The DNA here is from genome assembly GCF_000696425.1 of Galeopterus variegatus. Classification (NCBI taxonomy): domain Eukaryota; kingdom Metazoa; phylum Chordata; class Mammalia; order Dermoptera; family Cynocephalidae; genus Galeopterus; species Galeopterus variegatus. Next base: position 3,417 of record NW_007733354.1, on the reverse strand, counting down.
CCATCTTCTTTCCCTCCGCTTCCAGCATTCTGGGTCATGGGACACAATGAGAATCATTTTGAATACTCACCTTCAACAGTGCACAGTATTTTTATATTTTATGCATATTCAAAACCAGCTTGCCTCTGACTTGGTGTCCTGAGTTCTTTCTTATTATTTCCCAGGAAAGTCGAGTCTGACCATTAAGTAGGTCACTGCTGCTCTTTCCTCCTTTTTCTTTTGTTCCTTTTCCTTCCTCAGTGGAGCAATTTTGAATTTTATCACCAGCTGTGGGCCAAATTTCTACTGGCTTTTTGTGCTGTTTTGATCCTCATATCCTCAACTCATCTTTTGCTAGAGCTGGAGGATTTTTCCTTCTGAGGCTCCCCACTTTCCCCATCCTCTGGATGTTCTCAGCAACTCTACTATCCAAGGGTTCTGAGCATCCCAGATTTCTCAACCCCTCCCCTCACACATTCCCAATCCCCTGCACCCCGAGTTCTGAGGACCCCTGCCCCTGAAGATTGTCTGTGGGTTGTGATCCCCTGTAGCTCTCAGTTTGGAATGTTTGCAAACCTCCAAAGTCCACTGTCTCCGTGGAGGGCTCTGAGTTCTCCTGCCCTCCACCCCCCGTCCTTTTTTCCCTTTTGTATGAATATCTAGTTGTTTCAGCAGCATTTGTTGAAAAGATCATCCTTTCTGCAATGTTCTGCAGAGCCATCTTATTATAACTCAAGACTATCAGTCTATCTCTGCGATATGTAAGTGTACATAAACTAAAAGTAGCACAGCTGTACCATAATTCGTTTTTTCAGTCTTCTATTGATGAGTATTTAGGTTATTTCCATTTTTTAATGCTATGAATAATAATGAACCTCACTTAACATATATTTTGTTACATATATGTTATATGGATATACAGTAGTTTTATAAAATAAATTATTAATTCCATAGGATAAATAAACAATGGCCATCATTACTGTGCAAGGATATCCATAGTTTTATGGAAATTAATTTTTCTACAGTATACCACACTTCTCTGAAGCTCTCTCAAAACTAAAACAAAAACCAAAACAGGGAGAAAATTAAAAGAATGTCCTCAATGTTGCAAGTTGCTTGCAAATTACTTGGCTTTGAAAGACTATGTTATATACTGAAAGTTACTGAGACCCTCTTAATTGCTGCACTACTCAAAGCATGGTCCATGGACCAGTGACTCCATGGCAACACCTGGAACATGCTGTAAATACAGGATCTAAAGCCCTTCACCAATCTACTGACCACAGTCTGAGTTTAACAAGATCCCCTGATGCATATTAAATGTGAGAAGTAAAGTTTTAGTACATGATGCCAAAGAAAATGGAAATTAATAACTTTTTTTCTTAATGAGAATATGTTCTATAGTATCACATAAATTTTCACAGTCTTTGTAATATGTGTAGAGGTTATAAAAATACAGAATTGTGATTGCATTGGATGAGGGCAAACGTTGAGTGACATCTACAAGATTATAACACCCCCAGGCTTGCTGGTTTTACCATAATGCACGTTGCTCCATAACTCCAATAATATTGGCAAGAAGAGAAACAGCCCAAAGCTGTACAATCAATTCCAGTTATCCAAATGGAGCTTTAAAAAAGTATGAATAATCTAAATTCAAACATGACCCATCTTTTTTCACAATACTTTATGAGGACTCAGAGATGTTAGCTGGAATTTAATTTCTGTCCCTTCACCCCCTCTACCTATAGGCAGTTGATCTACCAAAAGTAGGATGCAAAAAAAAAAAATTCTCAGGCAATCTACAACATATACTAAACATGTATCATTGGAAATTGATTTCTGATGTACGGTCTATGTAAAACCTCCATTCCTGCTCCCAGAACATGTTATCATTAAAAACATGCAATTATCTCATGTAATTATCTGTGAATTTTCATGGGGGTCCGGTCACGGGTGCTCACAGGCAAGACAGTTTAGACATGTAAGTGCTCCACCCCACTCAATACAACTTTACTCAACTTCCTGCTGGAGGGAGTCACAGATGGCCAGAAAAGAGGTTTTAACTTGAATCGATATTCTCATTCAAGTCCGTATCTGAGCAAATCAGAGGCTGCTTCATAGCTATTTATCTTCAGTGTGTCCTGTTTGGAATATGAGGCCTGAGCATCTCACCCATGTGATACCAGTGGCATGGAGTGAAGAGAAGGGGCTGGCCGCACAGGCACTAAGAAAGAGCTGTAGAATGTGGTAGCAAATCTTTCTCTCTCTCTTTTCCCTTGCATTCCCAGTTGCCAGGATCTTCAAATGGAGATTTCCATTCTCCAGGAGCAGATCTCTCATCTGCAGTGTGTGATTCACTCCCAGCATCAGAACCTGCGCAGTGTCATCCAGGAGGTCAGATTAATCAGGGGGATTTCTCTGGTAGATGGGATGTTTACAGTGGGAAGACCCAGTACAAGTGGTGTGTCTGGACTTTACAGGCAACGGGATTTTTCTCCCCGTGACGTGTCCCTTTTGTTTCTCATGCAACAAAGCTCTGTTTTCAATGCCCTCTCTCATCTGTAATGCCAACACCTGTGATATTTTCAATGAGGACAGTTTGGGAAATTGTCTTTAACTGTTTTTTTAGATGTTTCAATGATTTTTTTTTTAAGTGTTTGGAGCCAAATAATATATAATGTTCTTTAGAAAATTTTTATAGATTAGGAGATTCAGCCCTTTCTTGAGAAAGAAACAATCTGCTTTTTTAACCTTATAAACAGTAAGTTTATTTAGGAGCTGTTTTAGTTCAGAGGTGTAGCCTGGCTCTTCTCTGGGAACATCCTGGCAGGTAAATGGGAAGAGTTATTGTGGTAGCATCCAGATAGATGGTTGATTGTATGAGTGATTAAGATCTACTTCAAGATATGTATTTAAAATCAGACCTACATTCATTTTTTTTACTACCTAATATTTGTTCCCAAAAGGAGTTCTCCCGAATAACTCTAGTGCCTTCCTGACATAAATGTAACGTTTGTGCTTGGTTGGTGATGACCTCACCAAAGGGACAGAGTAGAGGGCTTTGAGAGCTGGAAGGGACCTCAGGGGCATCCCACACTGGGAGTTCTCCCGAATAACTCTAGTGCCTTCCTGACATAAATGTAACGTTTGTGCTTGGTTGGTGATGACCTTACCAAAGGGACAGAGTAGAGGGCTTTGAGAGCTGGAAGGGACCTCAGGGGCATCCCACACTGTCATTTTCCCGATGGGAATACTGAGGCCTAATTATAGAACTGGTGGTAGCAGAGCGGGCCTTAGAATTCATGTGTCCCCTGCCTTCCTGTACCGTTCTGCATCTTGTCACCTCACCTCCCAATCCCATGTTGCTTCTTGGCAGAGCAGGCTCAGCTCACTATGCTGCTGGCTGACAGATCTCCGCCTCAGGGAGCCTCTCCA
>NW_007733353.1:83222-112618 GCF_000696425.1 Galeopterus variegatus | reverse complement strand
TCAGTATATTTTGTGTATATACATATACACAAAATATTTAATATAATATTAGGATGTTCTTTTTGGGGGCCTGAAGCCCCACACCCTTCTTGTGAGACCGCTCCTCCTTGACAATCTGCTCAGATGGCCGTGCTTTCCATGATAACTGCCTCGAAATCTTTATGCCAGAAACTGATTGCTCCTGGCTATGCAAGTTAATTTGCAAGTGACCTTTTGTCCTTCTCTAGAAACTGTTTAACCATAAACATTCTGGGTGGCAACCTTTACTTTGAATGTCCTGTCTTTGTCTCTCCTCAAGATATTATCATATCTTTACATTCCAGACCCTTTGCAGCATGCCTGCTTTTTCCTATATAAGATGTAACCTAAGAATCAATAAACGAGACTTGATCAGAATACTGTCTTGTCTCAATTTCTCATGTCTCTTGTCCCATCCAATTCCCACTCCCCCCTCCAGGGTCTGCGTTGAATATCCCGCGGGTCGGGACATTTTTGGCGCCCAAACGTGGGGCCTGGATACGGGGGACAAAGTGAGGAAGAAGGCGCATAGGAGGGTCGACCACTGAAAATGAAAGAGTAAAACCTTCATCCGCCGCGGGAACCTGCTGCGTCAGGATAAGGTGAGTAAGAGCGCCTGATAATGGGACAAGAATTAAGAATTAAGAATCAAAAATTAAGAATTAAGAATTAAGTTGTCATGACGTGTACATAAGACAGTTACAAAAAGCTTTAAAGACACGAGGAGTAAAGGTTAAAACAAGTGATCTATTAAGATTAAGTATAAAATCACATCATCTATCATTGTAAATTTTAACTGAAGAAATATATAAACCTAGAAAATGTTTATCCTTAAAGTAAATCATCATCCCAAAGTTTTATAAAGCAAACACATTGCAGAAATAATTCTTTGCTTTTGTTAAAAAATTAATAGTTTTCGTGGTAAATAAACATTTTGAGTGAAGAACTTTTTCAATTCTACAAATTTGAGGATATGATAATTACATTTGAAAGGGGTTGCTTAAGCCGAGATTGAAGACAGTTATTTTTAAAACTTACTGCGTAGAAGTGTATATTAATATTGCCAAAATCATTCCTTTTCTTTTTCTAAATACCTATAGAGATGATTCTTAAAAGGGGATGGATACCTGGCTAACATTTCCCCAGAGGGGCCGTTTTGGGGATTTGGATGTATTTTTTTGTTTGTCTTTGTAATGGACTAGTGTTACTCACATGGATTTGTATGCTGAAAGTTATACAAAATTTGTGACATTTCTAAACAACAAAATGTTTATAGATTTTCTCAAAATGTTGTAATGATGGCACTGAAATTTTGGTATTTGGGAAGCTTAAGTTTCACTCTTGTATGTAATAGTTGGGATTCTGCATGTACTTCATTATATCTTCTGCTATAGTAGTGCCTATATCATAAAATATGAATTCATTTATTAAAATTTACTTTCACTTTTTCTCCTGAATATGAAAGTTAGAATATGAAACAAAATAGAACACCATAAATAGAACAACTTAAAATTGGTTTTTAATTCTTGTGAAACTTTAGTTTTGATGTCAGGGCAATATTGACATCATAATATGAGTGTACATCAAAAAGTTTGTGGAAAAACAGAATTAAAATATAGTACAAATCTTTTCATGAGCTCTTTGAAGTACCCTTGTAAGAGTTGGAAGTGTTCCTTCCTCTTTTATTTTCTGGAATAGTTTGTGTAAATTGGAATTATTTCTTTCTTAAATGTATGGAATAACTTACCAGAGATGTAGAGGATTAGAAATCTTGATTCTCATTTGATTTTAGAACAGCGTTTTTAGGTAAATGTATTTATGGGACAAAAGTCTTTGGATAGGAGATAGCAGTCTACAGATAGTATGGCAACAGCCCCTTTAATCAATTCTAATCAAATAATGTTAATTCTCATTTGATTTTTAGAATAGGGTTTTTAGGTAAATATGTGTATGGTGCAAAAGCCCTTGGATTAGGAGACAGTGGACTACAGATAGCATGACAACAGCCCATTTAATCAACTCTGATTGCTGCTTAGGTATGGGATTGTACACTTTAATGATTTTAGAGCTAACAGGTGGTTGTCATACTGATCCTATTGAGAGATTTGAAGAATTGCTGAAGGGGAAGATGTGAAAAAATGTTTGCTAGGGGCAAGCTGTCTGTTGGGGAAACTTTATAGATAATTATATTTTATCATAAGAATACAACTTTTGCTTATATCATTTAAGGAGAGGTTATACCTTAGATAATGATCACAGTTTGACCAACTTAGCTTTTCACAAACTGTACTTTGGAATGTCATATTGTTAATTTTACTGATGTTACTGGTTTCCATTGTTTAAGCTATACTTAGCCATAGATAACTTTTGTAATGCTGCCCATGTCTTTGTGTCTTTTTGTAATGATTGAATCAACTGAGTTTTCTTGTGGAAACTTCCTTGTCTTTACAATAAAAAATAGAAGCTGACTTTGAATCAGGGCTGTACCCAGTTTCTCCTTCTACCAGAGGAGTTGCTGAGGTGCAGTCCCTTCGGGCTTCTCATTGCATTCATGGTGATTTGAGTCATCCTCATTTTGTCCCCATTACAAAGTGAGAAGTGTAACACAGTGCACTCACCTAGGGCTGGAGTTTTCTATGTTGTGGAATATTTAAATATCATAGAAATTCCTTTAATAGATATATTTATTTAAAGACTTTTTAGGCTACCTATTTGTTCTTGAGTGATCTTTGTTAGTCTGTGTCTCTCAAGGAATTTGACCAATTTATGTAGTTGTGGGATATACTGGCATGAAGTTTTCCATAGTAATTCTGTATTATTTAAAGGTCAGCAGCATATGGAGCAATGTTCCCATTTTCATTTCTCATATTAGCACCTTATGTCTTCTCTCCTTTTTTACTTATCAGTCTGTGAGGAGATATATCATTTTCATGGTAATTTTTTTACTGATAAAATTTTAAATGATATAAATTATCTAAGTAATGATTTACATGCATCCTACCTGTTTTGATATATTAGTAAGACAATTTACTCAAGATATTGGTGAAGGTAATATAAAAATGCATGGCTATAAATAATGCTGAAAATGGCAAAAGGGTTAAATAAACCAGAGGACATCTGTGCATGTACAAGATAAAGAAGGAAGAATGAGGGGATAAAGACCGAAGATGCATCAGTGAGAGGGAATCTAGGAAGAAACAAAGAGGTGGGGAAACGGAAAAGGGAAAGGATGGGGAATTACTAACTAGTTCCTACATAGCCCCCCACCCCACCCCACCCCCTTCCTGTACCTTCCTCAGGCACGAGGGAGAGGAGAAAGAATGAGTAAAGAGATCTGAGTATGTTGTGGTAAAAACGTATGAATCCGGGGGATTCACAGCTGACAGCTTAGGCTCATTGTAAAAGCAGAGGTTCCTTTTGTAGCTGATTGTGGAAAAGTGGAATTCCGCTTTATCCATGGGTTGCAGATGAAGTTGTAATGAATAAATTATTTTAGAAATGTAGTAAGGCCCTTGCTTTTTAGTAAAGGCCCAGTAATTTCCTTATTTTATGTCTTTCTTTTTTGTTCTTTTGAGGGTTAGATGATTTGGAGGAAAATTAAAGGCATTTCCTTTACCCCTGAGTCAATGCAAATAGTTCAATTGCATTAGCCTATTCAAAGCCGTTTCCTAAGAATTGCAGAACTGAAAAGCATGGAGAACAAATACATCAGCCAAACTTCTCTTTCTGGTATTATATTCAGATTGGTTTTCTGAATTTTAAAAAATTAAACTGAAATGATTAAAAATCTCATGGGCCATATATTGTGTTTACCTTTTATGTGTTGATGACAATAATTGATCTCCCAATGCACCACAGACAACTGTGTGTTCGTGCTGTAGCCAGTATTCCCTCCTGATATCGGCGGAAAGGGTGCAATTTGTTCCCTTAGAATAGCAGATTTTTGAGAAGCTATCACAATTCACAAAGGGCATTCAAATTCCTGTTGCAAGGTTAAGTGACATTTAATTTGCATTTGCACTCCAAGGCTTTTTTGTATGCTGGTGAGCATTTTGAAACTCTTCTAGGATCTTTTAAAAATAAAAATCCTTACTCAAGCCTCTCACCATCTCCACCCCGTTATCATTACAGTAGGAGGTAAAATGTACATTTTAGATCAACATTTTCCACTAGGGGTAACTGGAACTAGATTGCTTTTCCTTCATTTCTGGCTATCAAAACCCATTTTTATTCATTCTCTTACTTCCTTTTCCCCACTGATTTCAACATACAATTATTAGGAGTTTGTCTCAGTAACTATGCAATATATTGGTAACACTGCAGGAAATAGAACTAACATCAATCAGCTCCTTAATTTTGTGTAGTTCACAATTGGGCTGATGCATTTTAACCATGAGACTTTAATTGAGAGTGTGTGCAGAATGTGTTATGAGCATACAACAGAGTGTCTAGTATAAATCAGGGTACTTGTTTGCAAAAATAGAAACATTTTAACTTAAGGAAGAAGGAAATTTCTTTTGGAAGCTATGTTGTAGCTCACAGAATCTAAGGAAAGTTTGAGAACCAGGCTCAAATAGGAATCAAGGGAGAGGAGGCACAGCCTACATCCTGCCACAAGGACTGTCTTTTTCAGGATATCCAAATTGTTTTGATTCTGTAGGTGCCATTTTAAATTACCTAAAGGATTCTATACCACTGAATCACTCCATTGGGATTCAAAGTCTTGCAACAGGTATATTTTTATCTATTCACTGGATACATTGCTTACCATGTGCTAGTTAGTGACTGTTCTAAGCTCCTTATATATTTTAATTCATTTAAACCTCATAATTACTGAAGGAGCTGGAAGTGTTATTATGTTCATTATATCCCTTTGAGGAAGATAGGGCAGAAGGTGTCAGTAAATTTCACGAGGCCACTTGCTATGCTGTTACTCCCTCTGACCAACGTCTGTGGTCTAGTGGGTGTGTTCAAGCAGAGGGAATTTCTGACCACATTGTTTTCCTTAGTAGGAGGTGGTATCCTGCTTCCCAGGTGTCTTTGGATTCCTTTGAGTTGGGAGTTTGGGTACTGGTCAACCAAAATGAAAACTGTTCATTAGAAAGTTTGGAGAATAGGGAAATGGTACTCTGTAGGAGCTTCCAGGTCCCTCAGCAGTTAAGTTATGTGTCTTCTATCTGGAGCCTTCTATCTCCACCCATCTGTTTTATCTAGTTCTTACTCAGTCCTCAGTATATACCTTATATTTTATTTTCTCCAGAAAAGAGCATTCTCTACATGATAGAAACTCCTTTGTATGTACCCATTGTGCACTCAACTTAAATGCCATTATAAAATCTTTTCTAATCACCTAATCTCTTGGTTTTCATATTTAAAAATGAAAAAAGGAGTGATTTTATTGAGAAAGAAAAGTCATATTTTTTTACTTGACTCTGTTACTTAGAAAATGCAGTTTTAATGTTTTTATTCACATAATAATAATTTCCAGTACAATTACAAGTGGAAGGCATCACTATATCAATGGAAATGAAAAAAGAGCACACATTATAGAATAAAGAATTAAAATAAAACTAAAGGCATAGAACAAGATAATAAAACAAAAATTATATCAACTATAAAAATAAATATAAACATTTTCAGTTTACCTCTTAGAAGATAAGTAATGTCAGATTGAATTAAAAGTTATTTTTAATGGGAACTATCAAGAATTGTACCTGGCATATATTAAGCCCTTAATAAATTTTTACCAAATGGATAAACTGTTTTCCACTTACAAAAATATTAGGTAATAGGAGACAAAACAAAAGGATGATATGATTGGAAAAGTCCAAATTAAATTATGATGGAAAGTTAATAACATAACAGTATTAATTCCAGACAAAGTATAAAGTAAGAAAAAGTAAAAAAATAAATAAATTTTTTAAATTGTAAAATGGGCAGTTAAGTAAAAATAAGCAAGTCCAAATTAAATTATGATGGAAAGTTAATAACATAACAGTATTAATTCCAGACAAAGTACAAAGTAAGAAAAAGTAAAAAAATAAATAAATTTTTTAAATTGTAAAATGGGCAGTTAAGTAAAAATAAGCTGTAAATACTTAGCCTTCAAATTGCATGTCATTGAATATAAAGTGAAGGCTGTTTGATAGATTCTCTAGTTGGCTTCTTAAAACTCTCAAATTAAAACATATGAATATTGTATATCATAGGCCTGGCAGACTGCATTGACTAAAAAACACAATTATTACTGTTATCATTATTTCTATCATTATTATTATTACAATTTTATAATCTTTTTGTATTACAAAGATATGTAAGTTAAGAATATCTTTAAAATAGCAAACAAGTGAATGTGTTAAGGTTAAAGAATGAAAAAAATGTCACAAAAGCACCTGAAAAATTATTTGTGGAAGAGACACCTGGTTGTCTACCCTGTCACTCTTCCCTTTTTTCCTACTAATACCGTCCTCGTTGCAGTGCAATGTATCTAGGTAAAAGACATTTCCCGGCAATTATTGCATGCATGTTTGGTTACATGATTATTATCTGGCACATAAGATATAAATTGAAACTTTGGATGCTTTGTGAATGATTCCATGAAAGAGGGGTGGGGTGGTCCATGCAGCTTAGACAAATCACATTTACCCTCATACTGATGCCTGGAATAGAGATATAATAGACAGAATTTTAGCAGCTTACCTTGGGCTATGAGGACAGAGGTATGATAAGATTGTGGGTAAGAAAGAAGCTTAATTCTTGATAAAAACCACTGAGTTCCTATGACAGAATTTTAGCAGCTTACCTTGGGCTATGAGGACAGAGGTATGATAAGATTGTGGGTAAAAAAGAAGCTTAATTCTTGATAAAAACCACTGAGTTCCTATGTGAATGATGAACCCCAATCTTCAGACTTTTTGCATGAGAAAAAGCAACTTTTATCTTGTTTAATTCACTGTTGTTTCTCAGCCCTATTAACAGCAGCTGATTGCAACTCCTAAATAAAACAGTATTACATATTCTAAAAATACAAAGTAGTCAGATAAAAACACACAAAGTTTAGTCCCATTTTTCATGTATCAGCAATACCAGTTAGATAGACTATGTAATGTAAAAAAGGGGCCCATTCACAAAAGCAGCATAACCCTTAAAATACACTGGAAGAAATTTAACAAGAATTAAATTGAATTAAGTGAAAATTAAGTTACATTAAAAGTTTACATTAATATTATCTAAATTGACTCAGATTTGCACACATGGAAAAGAGTATTATGCAAGTGTCAAGGACAACAGAAAATTGTAAATCAATATAGAGATCTAATATTTTCACAACTGGAGTTCCTTTGGAACTGAAGAAAATGATTCTTGAATTTATCTTGAGTGATAAATGTTCAAGCATAAAAAATTGAACTATAAGATTAAAAAGCTCTTGGCATATATGCACTACAGAATACTACTCAGCCTTAGGAAAGACGGAAACCCTGCCATTTGCGACAGCACGGATGGACCTGGAAGACATTGCATTAAGTGAAATAAGACAGGCTCAGAAAGACAAATACCACATGGTCTCACTCACATGTGTAGTCTAGAAAAGTTAAATTCATAGAAGTAGAGAGTAGAATGGTGGCTACCAGGGGCTGAAGTTACCAGGAGGTAGGATAAAGAAAGAAACCAATAGGTATAATATATGGAAGGCAGTCGTGCAGATAAATTATTATAGCCAATCACAATGAAAAGAGATATAGGCATACCTGATTTATTGTACTTTGCTTTATTGCACTTCACAGATACTGTGGTTTTTTTTGTTTTTTGGTTTTTTTTTTTACAAATTGAGTGTTTTTGGAAACTCTGCATCAAGCAAGTCTATTGGCACCAATTTTCCAAGAGCATGTGCTTACTTCATGTTTCTGGGTCACGTTTTGGTAACTCTTGCATCATTTCAAACTTTTTCATAGTCATTATATCTGTTATGATGATCTGTGATCAGTGATCTTTGATTTTACTATTGTAACTGTTTTGGGGTGCCATGAACCACACCCATTTAAAAAGGCAAACAATTGATATTTTGTGAGAAAATGACTGCTTCACCTACTGGCCATTTCCCTGTCTCTCTCTCTGTCCTTGTGCCTACCTATTCCCTGAGACACAACAATACTGAAATTAGGCCAATTAAAAACCCTACAATGGCATCTAAGTCTCCAAGTGAAAGGAAGAGTCTCTCACTTTAAATCAAAAGCTAGAAATGGCTTAGTTAATCTTTAGTAGTTTTTTTTAGCAATAATGTGTTTTTTAATTAAGGTATGTACATTGTTTTTCTAGAAATAATGATATTGCACACTTAACAGCCTGCAGCATAGTGTAAATATAACTCTTACATGAGCTAGGAGAGCTAAACATTTGTATGATTTGCTTTATTGCAATATTCGATTTATTGCGTAGTCTGGAACCAAACCCACATTCTCTCCAAAGTATGCCCGTATATACATTTTTTATTTGTCAATTTAATGAATAATAAATAACATTTTAGGAAAGATTAAAAAGCTCTACCAACATAACAGTACAGTAAAAAGTATCTTAATAATTATTAACTGACTACTATGTTTTATTTGTTCAAATATTTATTTTAAATACAACCATGCACCACCTAATGACAAGGGAAAGTTCTGAGAAATGTGTCATTAGGCAATTTATTTGTACAAACATCAGAGAGTGTGCTTACACAAACCTAGATTTACACCTAGGTTATATGGTATAGTCTATTGTTCCTAGGCTACAAAGCTCTACTGCCTGTTAACTGTACTGAATACTGTAGGCAATTATAACAAAGTGCTGGGTATTTCGGTGTCTAAACTTATCTAAACACAGAAAAGGGATGGCAAAAATAAGGTATTATGGAACGACCATCATATATGTGGTCCATCATTGACCAAAACATCATCATGCAGTGCATGACTGTATATTTAATATTTGTTATCATGTTATCAATAAAGTTAATTCAATAAACAAACTTATGAGTTAGCAAATATGTTTGAGAAAGTATAAACAAAATCTGTCAAAAATGTGAGAGTGAGAACCACATAAACAGTCAAAGATATTGTAATGCATTCTGTTAAATTCCAAATTGTAACATGTTTAAAATGACATGCTATAATGCTTTTATAATTAATTTTTAGAAAATTTTAAGTAAAAGCTTAGGTAGATAGCATAATTCTTATAAACTTCCATAATCTGAAACTTCTCAGTGTCCACATCTATAAAATAACAGGTGTTTGTTTATTATTGAATGTCCTTGAAGTGGTCATGTCAAAGCCATGTTTCTTCAAGCCTGGGGACATCTTAGTGTATGGGTGCAATGTTGTTTGTGTTTAGAGCTTGCATTTTCTCTTTCCCCTTCCTAAAAGTTTTTGTTTTCATGTGAAGAATCCATGTGTTGTTTGGAAAGCTGACACAAGGTCTGGGTTCAAGAAGTGGATCATGTGACCCGGCGTATTCCTTCTTCTTGGCTGTAGTGGTCCAGCAGTGACCTAAATTGGTCCAAGTTGACTGAATCCTGAAATTTTCCTTCACCAAGATGCTTTCTCTAACTTGGCCATGAAGAGATCTAGCCAGAGGAGGAAGGCGAAGCAACCCAAGAAAATCATGAATGGAGCCTGAGATTAGATGATGTCACGTCTGCCTTTCTAACGTGCACATAGATAACACCCAAGCTTGGTTTTTCAGCAGTATTCAATTCCTATAAATATATTTGTGGTTGAAGGATACTTGATTTGGGTTGCCAGACCTTGCAACAAAAGTTTTAATTAGGTTTGAGCACTTTGAAAATGATATAAAGGCCTATGTATATAAAAAGACATGAAATTGTTTATTAAAGGATCAAAGACTTTGACCTACTTTCCTTGGCTAAGGTAATGAATAGGCAGATCTAGGCAGTTAGGACAAGACACCAGGTAGCTCTCGGGAGAAGAAAATAGCTGAGTATTACAACAGAGAGAAAATGCCAGCCGGGAAGGTAATGTAGACTTCACTGGGGGTAGGAAGGGAGGGAAGGGTTACAGTGATTCTTGAGCAAAAGAATATTCACGTATACTAAGTTCAAGGGCTACAACTGGTTACTTATTGGCTTGCACAAATAAAAAGCATATTACAGATATATCAAGTACATTCTAAGATCATATCATAAATAGGTACAAGCAAGTTGGTTATTAGGCAAAGCTTTGTGTTTTTTTTTATCCTTTGATAACAAAATGTAATTGACAACAGCAATGCCTGACACTGGTGTGGATTGGGTAGGGAAAGATTTCAGGTGTACGTGCTGGTTTTACCAAGTCTTAGTTTATCACTGAACAATAAGCACCCCTGCAAGTTAGCTGTTTCACCAATAAAAGAAGCTGCAGTAACCTGCTTGGAGAAAGACTCTACCATGGTGCAGCGTATTTCTTTATCTCACTCTCACGATGACCAGTAAGCAAGGTTAGAAAGGGTGAGAGCTAAGCGTGAGACGAACATCTCATTTGCTCTTCAGAGAGGGACACAGTGACCTGGGGAGAGAGGATCTCACCGTCCCCCAATTTTATCGAGATGAAGAGGTCTGAGACAGCTGTGGTCTCTGTAGCATTCTCACCTCCTACCCACAAGTGCCTATGACATTGGAAGATTGTCACAGGCAGCATGACTGGCTGACCACGAGCAAGCATATGCTCAAAGGTTTAATGGCGTGGATTTTGCTCACACCTCAGCGATGGGCTTTTGTGATTTTGTAATTCACGTAAACACTGAAAACCAGTTTTATCTTTTGTAAGATGAGAATAGTAAAAACAATGCTATCAGATTGTTTTGTGAATTATTTAATGCATATAAAGAGCCTAGCAAAGATCCAGAAGGGGAAGATTTCAATTAATTATAGTTATTATTTCTTTTCTCTGCTTAGCAATTATTCCCAAAAGATCAGTGAGTTTAGTGTTATAAACCACTTGATGCTGCTGTGCTCATTGGCAAAAGAGATCACATGAAAACCATGTCCAACTGTGCCTTATTATTTTATTTCTATTTGATAATTTGCCCTACAATATATCACAACGTGTAACGGATCTTCAGTACATAAAAGTGTGATATTAACAGTGAACTCTCAGAGTAATGAATCAGAATAAATTGCTTTGTGATAGACTCTAGGGTACCTAATAGTTTCTAGAATTCTTAAGTATGTAGATAAGCTAAAGAATATGTTCCTGAAAATATGTTCCTAAAAATATGTTTTTAAAACACAACAAATGGTACTGGAAATATGGTCTTTTTGGAAAAACAAAATAATTAAGAAAATATTTTTTCTAATTGTGGCATCAAATAAAACACCATTAAAACATTAAGAAAACTTAGAAACATATAAGAAAAACTTGATTATACTTACATTATAAAAATTGGCAAAAGAAATAAACAGAAAGATCACAAAAGAAACGTACAGGACTAGGTCGTCTTGGACCAGCCTGAGGAAGACCCTGAGACAGCTGCAGGAGAAGTCACAGTCACCATTGCCACCACTACAGCCACTGGGGCACCTGCATCTCTTGGCCTGCCCACCCACCTGCCCTGGCCCTCTCCCCCTGCCTCAACGCTCCTCTTCCTCACCTGGACGTCTTCCTCCTGCCCGGAAAGCTGTAAGCTGTCAGCGACCAGCAACCCCACAGTGCCACCATGGCAACTGCGCCATACGACTACTCTTACATCTTTAAATATATTATTATTGGGAACATATGAGTAGGAAAATCTTACTTGTTTCATCAATTTACAGGAAAAAAAATTATGGCTGATTGTCCTCACACAATTGGTGTTGAGTTTGGTACAAGAATAATTGAAGTTAGTGGCCAAAAAGTCAAACTGTAGATTTGGGATACAGCAGGACAGGAGTGGGTTAGGGGGCTGTTAGACGAAAGTACTAGAGAGGAGCTGCAGAAGCACTTACAGTGTATGATATCACGAGAAGTACGTGTAACCACTTAAGCACCTGGTTACTAGACGTGATCAGGTTATCAAAGGCAAGTCCAGTACTAATCTCTCCTGCATGGTTCGTCTAGGCGTTTTTCCCCCACCTTGATTGCCCTCGTGATAGGTATGTCACCAATACATGTCTTAAACTGAGCGCTGATGCCGGACTTCATGATTTTTACCCTCCCTCTTTGGCAAGGTTTTGTCCCCTGTACCGTTTAGTTTGAGATCTTTCTCCCCGTCTTTAGCTGTACATGTATGCCTGTTGTAACCAGGAAGCTTATCACTGTGAAATGACTTCTGACGGGAGAGAAGAGGTTCTATAACAGCATTTCTTTTGTTTTTGTTAGATAAATTCCCTTTTGTGTGGGTGGCAATTTTCTCGATGAGGTTTGCTTCTCTCTTAGCTTTGCACAGGAAAAATATCCATTTATCTTTTCTTTTGTGCTTAATTAAAAGCTTTATCTTTTTTTTTGTTTTTTAAACAGCATTTTATACTTTTCTCTGTAACAGAAAGTAAATATGTATAAAATTTTGGTTTTCTAATTTAAATTTTTTAAAAAAAATTTTTATTGAATCATAATTGATTATACATATTTTGGGGGTTCAATGTTGACATATGTTGATCAAATCAATATTAGTAACGTATACGTTATTACAGATCATACTTATTCTTTATGACCGTTGTCCAATCTCTCCCCATCCCCTTCTGCCTCCCCCCCACCCACCTTGATAATCTTAAATTCTTCTCTCCTTCTGAAAGAGTAATGGGTTACTATGTTGGTTTGTTGCTTAGATGATCTGTCCAGTGCTGAGAGAGGTGTGCTCAGGTCTCCGCTATTACTGTAGAGTAGATGCTTCTTCTGTTGCTCTGGAATGGGCTTTGTGGAGAGAGACACCCTCTTCTTTACTATGGTCTGTGCTGGCGACTCTTCTTGTATCAGTGCACTTGAGTGGTTGGCAGGACATCTGCATGGTGGTTGTGGCATCTAGCCGCTTTTGCAGCAGCTGTGGCTACTGTGGTGGCTGTGGTCACATGGAAGTGATGTTTTTGGCATGCTACTTGCCCAGTTGTGGGAGGAGCGGTTGATCCCCAGATCCATCTGTTTTACATTTTAAGATATTGTTGCAGAGCAGTTGGGTGGGAGGGGGAGAAGGGAAGGGGATAGGAAATAGGGTGTGAGAAGGAG
Organism: Galeopterus variegatus; assembly: GCF_000696425.1. Lineage (NCBI taxonomy): Eukaryota > Metazoa > Chordata > Mammalia > Dermoptera > Cynocephalidae > Galeopterus > Galeopterus variegatus. The sequence continues at coordinate 99,434 of NW_007733353.1, read as the reverse complement.
GAAGGAGGGGGCATGGTCAAGAACCGTATCAACACTCTCATTCCTGCAGGGGAGACCAGGGGGCTTCCAGTGGTGGCTTTGTCATTGCTGGGCTTAATGCAGATGTCAGGGGGATGTGACCAAAGCCCTCGGCCCCCAGTCGACCTGGTGCAGGAGCCTGGGGTATTTCCTGTGGCAGCTCAGTGGTCGTCACTGGGCTGGGTGCAGGTGTCAGGGGGAGTGGCTGAAGGCCCTGGCCCTCCCACTTTTCTGGTTTGGGGGCCCAGGGGGCTTCCAGTCCTTCCAGGTTTTATAGGTGTTTTTTGGTGAAATAAGACCTTTACTAGTTAATATCAAACTTTGTCTCTGGTCTATGGGTATTTTGTTTTTTCTTTCAGTTCAGTGTCAGATTATTCGCTGTTTCCACTACTTAAACTCTGCACTAGAACTAATTTGTTGTCCTTTGCTTACTTCTAAAGTGGGGGAACTTCCTGTGCAGACCAGAACTTGAGCCCTGTGGTTGAGCTAAGTTGCTGCTTTGCTGCTGATTAACTGGGGAAAGCTTTTTGTGCAGCTCAGGTTTTGATTTTTGACCTTGTATGTACTGCTGGATCTTGTGAGGTCTGATATACCTGGGTTGTGTGGAAACTCTGATCTGGGCCTGAGTCTTTTTAGCAAACTGCTCTCCTTGCCGTTCTATATTCCTGACCAGTCTACACTGAGTAGGCCTGTGCTGATTGGGGGACAGACCAGCTAGTGCCCCAGTGTTTCCCTGGTTGGCCCTGTCTCCCTCACCACGGGTAATCCAAACACTTCCCATAGGATGGGCCATGTGCTGGTCCCTTGTGCTGGTCACCAGCTTCTGAGTGGCTCCTCTTTTCAGTTGTCTATGGCCCTTCTCCTATGTGAGTCTACAGGAACCCTGTTAGCAGTCTTGCTGGCCTGGTGGCCACCAAGACCCTCTTCTCCCCTGTAGTCTCCAAGCAACTTCATCCAAAGGGCACAGGTGTGGCTTTTTCCAGCTCCTGTTCCATGAGCTCAGCAGCTCCAGCCTGGAAGCAGCTGGGGCTTGAAGTGGTGGGAGCGATCCTTTCTTTCTCTCATCATGGCTTCTCCTGTCTTCATGCACTCTGTGGGTCTCTGCTCCTCTTCCCCTGAGCTCTAGCAGCCCCAGCTTGGCTGTTGTTGCTTTTTAATAGTCGTAAATTGGTTGATTTGTGGAAGGGAGTGACACTGGGCACCATATGTTATCCATCTTGACTGGAAGCCCCGACCTCTCTATTGCCGACCTAACCAATCCTATGACAATGCCAGGGAGCAGAAGGGGATCTTCTCAAACTGCTCGTCTGATACTTCAGAGCTTCATACAAGGAAGAAAATTTTCCCCATGCCCATCTTCTTTTGCCTCAACGTAACTGTCCCACCACTTGACAGAAGAGGGACAGAGTTCTCCTGTCATTCCTTTCCTCCATACACTCTCACTCTATTTCAACTATGTATAAAATTTGAAGCAACTGAACTAACAATACATTCTGTGTATACTATTTTGATGAAGAAAATAAATTGATTACTGGCATAGGAACAGTATAAAATACCAACTTGTACAGTATGACTATATGTGATCGTGTTACTTGGCATGTGAGGGGTCTGGTGACCCAGCCTGGTGTATGGAGGATTTGTGGCCCAGTCTGGAACAGGCTTGAGGGGTCTGTGAGCTCCAGACCCAGCCCGAGAGTGACAATTGGTGACATGAGCAGGATTCCGACATTTGCCGTAGCTTTACAGGTAGCAATCACAAACTACAGACTGTGGCTTGTTTAGGTTTAATGCTCTGATTCTCAAAGTTAATTACAGTGGGTCTTATTTTTGTGACAGAAGGATTTATTCCAACTACTGTACTCTTTGTTTGATATAATAAAATGCTATTTATCTAATTATCTGTAAATAAAGTACCTATCTGTAGATTAAATTAAAAAAATAAATGCATAGGACTAAAAACAAAAACAAAAATCACAATCTCAATAATAAAGTATAATTTTTTTGCATATAAAAATTGATATAAGCACTAAAAGGCTGTATTTTTTCTCAATTATGGAAAGGCTGTAATTATTTCTCATTTATTTGTGGGCATGTAAATAGGTAGGGTCTCTCTAGCATAAAATTTGGTAGTAAATTTATATTCCACTTAAAAGATCATGAAGAACTATTTAAAGGAGGAAAAATATACATGTATAGTTTTTACCTCATTATTTATAGTTGCAAAATATTATAAACCATAGAAATGTTTAATAAAACAGTTAACTGAATCATGTTAAGTACACTTGGTGGAATGTTACGTGTCCATCAAAAACAATATTTTGAAATATTGTATAGATAAGGAAAACAAATTCGGTATGATAATAAATAAAAAGGCAATATCTGTCACTTTTTACATGTTGATTCATGTGTGTGTGTATGCACATGTGTATATGACTTTCCAATACCACCCTTGCATCTACATTTTAGATCATTAATCTAGACCAACCATGATAATTTCATCACCCTTCCTGCTGACTGATTCAGGAACTGTTATATGATACAAATCTGACTGAGGACACTACAAGGAAAATCTTCTAGGGAGTTTCTTTCTGCAGAAGGTTTCCTTACACCTAAGGGAAAGTTTAGATGCTGCTGCACTTGAATTGCAGCAATTGTCTTATTATTTCATAACAGTGAAACCAACATTGTGCATTGCAGAATCTCTGAATGAATCAATTTTGAGATCCACCTACTCTGGACTTAGTTTTCTGTACCTTCATTATTTAAACTGATTGTTAATTGTATCGCAATGTGACTCAATTGATACTATGTATTTTACAACCTATCTTACAATTCACCCATGCAGAAAAAATGTTAAACAAAGAAACCCCAAAACTATTTATATTACAGATTCAATTATATTATATGTGGAGATGGGCTTTTCTTATGCCACTACTTGGAATTTTCATTATTTTTTTGAGAGACATGACTTTTTTCCCAGTATTTTTTAATCAAATTAAAAAAAAAAGATTATTTAGTTGCCCTTTCATGAATATATTCCCTTGATTCCCATTTTCTGTCTGTTTTTTAAAATAATTTTCTTCTGGTATTTAACATAATCTCACTATTCTGTCAGGGCATGATATCTGTCCTTTTTAATTTTTTAAACTGACACATAACTGTACATATTTATGAGGTACAGAGTTACATTTCAATACATGTATACAATGTGTGATGATCAAATCAGAATAATTAGCATATTCATCACTGCAGAAATGTATAATTTCTTGTGATGCAAGCATTTGAGCACCTCTCTTAACGAAGGCATTGAGTTGTATTACAGTCTGAAGTAAGGTTGTCTATGACTATTTACAAGCCACAGAGACCCCTAGAGCTTTGCTGAGAAAACGAACAGTGAATTCATTGATGCAGGGGCAGAAATCAGGTAGATCTAGGGAATGCCATGCAACCAGGACACTGTTCCCATTTTTCATTACTTCCTTTTTATGCCTCTACTTTATTTTTATCTTTGATTACAGACAAGCTTCTTTTCCACTCCCCTGCAGCTTACATGGCATAACATATAAACCTGTGCTTACTTTTCCCTGGTTTGGAAAAAAAATTCAATGAGATTCTGCTTTGGATCTCTTTGTTTTAATTCCAAATTGTCAAGGAGTGAACAACATTTCAGCTTAAGCCACTGATGAGATTCTGAACCAATCAAATATGTGAATATGTGGTCCTTGGAAAAGGGGTTTCAGGTGGGTGAGCTGGAATCAAATATTACAAGCCTAATTAAATGTAGAAAGAGCAGTATTCATTCATACAAAAGTCTTTGTGAAAAACGAATTTAGGAGCTTGCCTCGTAATGATGATTAAAAGACGATATGATTCATAGAAAAGCATTTTGCTTGTGTGTGGCAGAGAAGGGCTGGACATACAACCAAATAAGTGTCCAGTAGATGGCATGTGGAAATAGAACATTGTCCTGGATTCCAATCATCTCTTGCCATTATGTGGCGTGCAATTTGGCAAGTCACTTATCTGTGAAACATTTCTCCCTTTATAAAATGCTGTATTGGACACAATTCTACTTTTTATAAGGTATTCTCAGGTCTTATAATCCTACATTAATGTCATCTTCCTCTACAGATGCAGAGATTCATCATAAAATTTTCTGTAATTCCCAGCCATTCACCTGCATTGCAACTTACCTTACTACTTTTTTGGTTTTCTCCTACATTATTTATTATTATTATTATTATTATTCATGATGGAGTAAGGGCATTCCTCACTAGATAAACCATAAATACTCTAGGGCCTATACTATATATAATAAATTCAATAACTTCAGCAAATTCGCTGACCCTCATTTTCTCTGTGTAAATGTATGTGTGCACACACACACACAGACACACACACATGTATATATACACACATATATATGAGGGGGGCTTCAAAAAGTTCATGGAAAGATTTGTATTATGTTTTAAATCTATTTTTTCAGAAACTTTTCAAAGTACCTTCGTGTGTGTGTGTGTGTGTATGCATACTACATATAAGTATACATATTCATGTATAGTATACATAAATATTTATATTATATTGTATTATGTTACATACATATACACAGAGAGAGATAAAGAGTGGGAAGCCAAGTTGAAGAAATGAAAATAAATCTTTCATAATATTGGGTAATTTCTGACTAGCTTCTTTGATAGTAAAGCAAGGAAAGCCATTTACCAATGGTAAGTTAATTGTGATTGATTGAAGCAGATAAAGAATTGTGTTAAAAAAAAAAGTAAATTTCTTTGAGATCATTATCCTTTAGATGAGAACAGTTACTTGAAGAGTTGAGGACAATGGGAACAATATGAGTAATCAGTTAAAAAGAACTCAAACACCTTCAGTAATCTTCCTTGGCTGCTGATGATTCAAAAGCTTTTATTGATTCTGCTCAGCTGCTGTTTATTCGAGGAGTCAAAGCCAAGTTTGAAGAATGAGCCTCTATAAGTAGTACATGGGAAATAAATGCTGAGAATATTTTCAAAGCTGAAAAAATACAAATTTAGTACAACCTGAAGTGGAATCTGCTAAGATGTACTACTATGGCTTGTGGTGAAAATATGTACAGTGGAAAATGGCTTAAGTAGATATACTACAACTCTTGAGAAATTTTAAGTATTATAGTTATTCATTTTATTATTTATTAGAAGGTACTTTGTAGAAAATGTTTAAATATATCGTGTGTTATGAAACCAGTGGCATTAATGGTAAAATTCTTTTACTATGGCAAAGTTAATCATTTTCAATTCCATAAATTTATGTCAGAAATAGAAGCTGACTATTCTGCTTTACCCTAGCACATGGGAATTCAATGGTTTAGCAGTGTAAAGTTTTATCTTTTTTTTTTTCCACTCAGAGCTAACACTGACATTTTTTTAAATGTGGAGAACCAACCTCAACAACTATTATATACAACTGAATGACTTTGGAAATTGTTTTTTGATACATACTTAATAATGTGCCTTAGTAAATTCAATTTAAAACTGCAATAATGCTTCTATTAAAATTTATATTCTGGTAAAGTCATTTTGTGACTTTGTTGAATTGCAAGTAACATAAGCTGATTTAGACACTTCCGATACATTGAAAGTTAAAAGTAGAAGCAAGACCTCCATTTTTACTCAGCTTTGTAGCTGACACATATTCTGAACTCAAAATACAATGTCAGCAGCATTTTCTGGGATGGAATGCAAGTACAAAAGAAACGTCCACATTTCAAAATAAATTTAACTGTTCATTTGAGGAGCTTTCAACTAACCTGAAGTTGAAAGTAATAAATCTACAATGACCTGACATGCTAAAAAGTCAACATCGAGAGAATAATATAGGAGTTTTATAGATGTCTTCTAAGTGATGAATATACTCAACAAAAATCACATGCCCACAGACTGATATCAGTGTTTGGAAGTACTAATTTGCATAAAGAACATTTTAAAAGATGAAATATGTAACATTTAATTAGAAAACAGCAGTAGTATGTAGCCACTTGAAACTGATTTTGATAATAGGGAATAATAATTTTGTACGCAATTAAGCAAAATGCTATCTCCTCCCCTAAAAGAATTCCATTTTTTTTCTCACTAGTAGATCTGCATTGAATTAAAAAGTACTAAACTATTAGTAGTATATTTTGAATTTTGGATATTGTTGTGGATATTTTTCTTTTATAGCTATATGGTATCCTTAATTCTGTCTCATGACTCAGAAGGCCTAAAATATTCTCTGTCTAGATCTTTAGTGAAAAATTTGTTAACCCCTAATTTAAAACAAAAATGCCATTTTTGGAAAAGTGAAGTTAAAATAGATTACTAGTGATTTTTTTTCCTCTCTATAATTTGGATTCTAAAGACTCATTTTTTAAGTCTAGCAAAGTCACATGTGTGTATGCTTTAGAACAATCTTGATAATTATTCTAAAATGTGTGATATGAAAAAAGCACTATATGATTTAAAATCCGCTAACTTTATTATATAAATTTTCAATATTTATCTAAGAAAAAAACTGGTAAAATAATAATTACACCCTTGAAATATAATAAAAAGAGATTAAAATTTTAAATTTTGTTAAATTGTAAGAAATTAGTTTGTTAAATGGTGAGAAATGAGAAAAAGCAGTAAAATATCCTTTTATTAAATAATCACACAGATAGATATTTCTATCTGTGTGAATAAAGCTTCTTATTGATAGTGACCATCAAGAATTCTAGAGATCACTACATAATATTTTAATCAAAACTTATAGGTGACCATCTTAACTATAAAAGTTGATGTTAATTATTGTTACATATCTTATTAAAATTTTTGAATTTTTCATTTAACTATTTTCAACAAATTTAACATTTAATACATTGCCATTAACTTGTGTTTTATTTTTGTCTGATAAATACATTGTATGAGGTGAATACAATTATTTTTTCATGAAGTCCATAAATAAACTTCAAAATTCCCTACAATTTACCCCAATGTGTCTTATAAGTATGACTTTGTTGTGCAGTTTAACATGGAAAAGTCAGGAAGCTCAGGCCTACTTGGCCAGGAATTAGCAATGTACTTGGCATTGTGGTTTTTCAAAATTAACTAATGCACGTACTCTGGTACATACACTTAGTAGAGCTCCATGCAGCTTTAAGAGAAATGAGGGAGATTTTTAAATTTCTATAAACTGGTAAGTAATAGTTTCCTGGATATATTTTAAGTATTAAAAAGTGTAAAATGTTTGTGCTAGAAGCAAAGCTGTGCAGGGTGAATTTATACATACACACAATATATAGATATATTTAAATAATTTATACATACACTATATATATATAAATTATATAAATTGTGTGTGTTAATTATTATATATTATATTATATTACACAATAAATGATATTATGTATGTAAAGTATACATATACACATTATATATAATAATATATATATACTGTGTGTCTATAAATTATTTTTTATATAGTGTGTATGTGTATAAATTCCCTTTGCACTGCTTTGCATATATATACTTATACACACACACATACAGAAGAGTACATCAAAAAGTTTGTGAAAAAATAGAATTAAAAGATAACACAGATTTTTCCATGAGTTTTTTGATGTACCTGAATATATCCTTTTATATTTTTAAAAAGAAACAATGAGAATAGAAAGGCTAAATTAATTTAAAAAGTTATCTATAGAAGGAAAGTAAATATAATAGTGGGGGAAAGGAAAATGTACATTACAGTGCAGTTTTAATTTTTGAAACTGTGTAATTACTTTATATAATTAAACAGTAAAATACTAGCCCAAGGGGATTAAAAAAAAAATCCCTCAAAACTGCAAAGCAGAGGAAGTTCACTATATGAGTATGAACATGATAAGTATTATAAGTATACTAAATAAGTATAAGTATGGTATAAGAACCAGAGAAAAGATAGAAAAGGAGACATCGAGTGACTAAAACAGGATATTTTTTATGTATGTACGCAGTAGTACTTAGTACTATGTATATAGTACTACATATATTCACACACACACATAGATGATAGATAGATAGATAGATAGGAGCCAGTACTATTTATTCTCAGGACAAAACCAAAACAAAACAAAAAACTCAAAGAAATTCCATAACTTCTCAGTAACCTTAACATTAGTAATAATATTTGCATTACTTGGAAACTATTAGAAGCATACTGTAGGTATTTGTTGCATTGTTTGTAGAATGAAGCAAATACAGTTGATCCTTATTACTCACAGATTCTTTATCTGTAAATTCACTTACTCCTTAAATTGTATTTGTAACCTCAACAGCAAAAGCAACAATAGTTTTGCAATCACTCACAGACATGCACAGAACAGACAAAAATTTGAGTCATGAGACACACAGGTTCCCAGCTGATCTGGAGCAAGGCAATGTTCTTTCTTGTTTCAGCTCTCGTACTGTGAATGAGTGTCATTTTTATGGCCTGTTACTACCACTGTTTTACATTTTTATACCTTTTTTTGGTGGTTTCATCATTTAAAATTGTCCATATATGTAGAACTGAAGTACTGTCTAGTGTTCCTAAATGCAAAGAGTCTTTGATGTGCCTTATGAAGAAAATATGATGTTTAGTTCAGGTGTGAGTTATGATGCTGTTGTTCAAGAGCTTAATGTTATTGAATCAATGATAAATATTAAATAGGTTTAAAGACAGAAATACAACATAAAAACAAGATTAGGTTTTGATTTGTCGACAAAAATGTTGTTACCGGAGGCTCACAGGAAGGTAACCCTCTATCTCCCCTAGGAGTAATCATTCAGTATTTGTTAATTATGTAGATACAATGACTCTATAGAACATGACAACCACAAATAATGAGAATCAATTGTAAATAATAATGAAGAGTCATTGAGAAATATTTTTTTCCCTTAACCGGGAGAAAGAGTCATCACCATCCACTATCTAGACGCAATGGATTATTTTTATACCTTGTCATTGTGTGGATAATTTACAGAAGAATAAAAGAGGTGGTGAAAAAAACTTTACTGGAAATATTTATAAGACCTGAAGCAAAGCAAACTGACATCTTTATTCAGTCCTTCCTGATTTTTCATTTATATGTACCCACAATTGGCAATGCCACTGTAATGCAACTGATTGTTCATAAACTGTTGGTATGTATTCATCTTGTAAATACTGACTCCAGATTACAAATGCCTCTCTACTTAGTTTCACTTTCTTATCATTCAGGAATCTTCTACTGCATTGTCAAATCATAATACTTTTCAAAATTTTGACAACCCATGATATTTTTCATGATGAGATATCCATCTTTTTTCTCCATAATTTCAAAACACTTTATATTTATATCCAGAAACACTATTTAGAATAATCAATTCAATTAATTTTTATTTATATCTCATATAATTTTTTCTAATATTTCTTCTTTCTATACAAATCTACCTCCATGTTTTGTTTTTGATTTATGAACCAAATAGAGTTTGATGTACAAATATAATAAAAGATGAAAGAATATTGTCACACATTTTTATAGCAAAATGACATAACCCACTTTCTTGTCACAATACTCTATAAAGAAGTTCTTCCTGTTAAATAATTAACTGGATAGACTACCATATTCATTTATGTCCTTACAGTATGTTGTTTCCTCTTTGATTCTTGAGTTTGAGGAAATACACCTAGGAAAACATAGTCTGTAGACTCGTAGTCTTTGATTTTGCTTATAAGGTCAACTTAACCATCGTTGTTAGAGGCAACGTGCTGCTATATAGTCTCTTTGCATTTATTTTTGGAATCTCATCAATTACTGAACCATACTCTTCTCAACTGTGTTTAAGAAAGCTAAACAATGAAACTGAAAACTAAAAAGGTGATATTTCTTTATTTCATACTTTCTTGAAAAATAAAGCTGTGCTTTTTCACTAAAAGTTATTTGTAACTTCAGAATCAATAATTGTGGCATTCTGCAGTTATTCGAGACCATGTAGATACTAACAAAAAATCGTTGCTTAGGCAATAAAATAAGAGAACCAAGGGAAGGTGCAAGTGTGATAATTACATCATTCTTTATTTTTAATTATTTTAAAATTTTTCTATGGCTTAGAATAATTTATGAGTAATTATGAAGTAATTTCTTGGATATAAGATAGAAAAATTATTCAGGTAACAGGAAAAATAAGAGAATTAAGATTTCTTAAGAATCTTAGATTTATAAAACAGTCTAATATACCCATATGGCAATTGCAAGATAGAATATGTTTGTTTTTGTTTAAACAATAGAAGTAATTTTTTTGTTGTTGTTCTTTGAAAGAATACTAAGAAAGAATAAAAGTGATAATATATCAATATTGTGCTGGCCACTTAGCTCAGGTGATTAGAGCACAGCCTTGTAACACCAAGATCAAAGGGTTTGGTTCTCCATACTGGCCATCCACCAAAAAACCAAATAAAAATAATATATCAATATTCACAATTAGGACTACTAAGTCTGCAGACCGTCAGGACATGAGAGCAGTGGAGTCATGGAAGCCTCCACCCAGATTCCAGAGGATGTATGGAAAAGCCTGGAAGCCCAGGCTGAGACCTGCTGCAGAGGCGGAGCCACTGCTGAGATCATCTACTAGAGCAGTGCTGAGCAGGAAAGTGGGGTCAGAGCCCCCACAGAGAGCCCCCACCAGGGAAATGTCTAGCACAGCCAGAGCAGCAGGGCTGACACCAGGACCCTGGAACTGCAGGGCCACTGGTAACGCACAACACAGGCCTGGAAAAGCCACAGGCACCAGCGTGGCCCACTGGACTGTGCCTGGCAGAGCTGTGGGAACAAGGCTGCCTGATGCTTTGGGGGCCCAGATGCCCAGTTGTGCCCAGGATGTAGGACTTGGAGTCAAAGAACATTATTTTGGAGCTTTAAGACATAATGTCTGCCCTGCTGGGTTTTGGACTTGTTTGGGGCCTGTTTTTCCTTCTTTTCATCTATTCCTCCCTTTTGGAATGGGAATGTGTATCCAATGCCTGTTCCACCATTGTTTCTTGGCAGTAGATAAATTTGGTTTTGTTTTTCAGGTTCACAGCTGGAAGGACTTTTGCTTTTGGTCTCAGAGGAGACTTTCGACTTTGGGCTTTTAAGTTGGTGCTGGAGCAAGCTAAGACTTTTGGGACTGTTGGGACGGAATGATTGTATTTTGTATGTGAGAGGGACATGAGTTTTGGGGGGCCAGGGGCAGAATGATGGAGTTTGGATGTGTTGTCCCTGCCAAGACTTGTGTGGAAATTTGATCTCTCCAATGTGGCAGTGTTGGAAACTGACTGAGTCATGGGGGCGGATCCCTCATCAGTGGATTAAGGCTCTCCCTGGGGGAGGAGGGAGTAATGAGTGAGTTCTCACTTTGTTAGTCTGCCTGCCACTTTCTGCCATGAATAGAAGCAGCCTGAGGCCCATGCCAGATGCAGCTGTCCCAGAATCATAAGCCAAATAAACCTCTCTTCTTTATAAATTACCCAGTCTCAGGTATTTCTGTTATAGCAACACAAAACGGACTAAAACAGTATCAAAAGATAAGATTGTACCCAACAAGTATGTACAGTTACAATGTGTCAATTAAAATAAATAAGTTTTTTGTAAAAACAACTAAATTTCAAAGTTTAGCCTAGCGAAAAGGCCTAAAATCAATGAATGTATCAAAAATTCAACATATCAATTAGCATACCCAGCACCTAGTGCCTGCTCTCGAAATGACATTTCCCATTAAAATGTCCAGGAACTGCAGGATGAATGCCTGATTTTAGGTCTCAGGCAAGAAATGTGCAAAATGAGTCATAAATAAAGTTGTTTCCAAAAGTCCCAGAGACAAAACAAAGGGGCTTACACTGACCTATCAGAACACAATCTATGCATATTAAAAACAAACCAATGCAGCATTTGCTTGAAAAACATGATATATAAGTTATCTATGGGTTTACAACTATATATCATTTAAAAGTGATAATTAAAAAAATCTTAACTATTCATTTTGAAATTGTTAGAGTAAGTCACGTTAGTACTTGATCCTTTATGGATTGTGTTAGCCTAGATTTTCTTAAGGAACAAAAAGGAAGTAAGTAAGGTCCAGGTCCGGGTTTGGGGGCTTAGGTGAACCATATTTCAGGCCAGAAAAACTGTTTACGTACAAATTGTGTTCAGCTGTGTATTAGTCTGTTTCTGTTGCTTATAATAGAACCCTGGATACTGGATAATTTATAAACAAAGAAAATTTATTCCTTTTAGTTTCAGAGGCTGGGAAGTGCAAAATCCAGGGAACACATCTGGCGAGGGCCTTGTTAGCAGAGGCTCCACAACAGTGTAGGGCATCACATGGACAATAATACCTTGAGCAAGATAAAGCTAAGCTGCTCACTTGCTCTCCTTTTAATGCCATCGGGAGCACACCTATTACTCTATGAATGGATCATTCCATTCACAAAGGTACAGTCCTCACAATCCAATCACCTCATAAAGGCCCTACATTTCCATTACCATAGTAGGATTTCCCACCCTCAACACTGTTACAGTGGGGATCAATATATTAACCTTAGGCGGACACAATTCAGGTACAGTAACCAAATAGTCGATGGGGAAAAGTAAAAAAGTTCTTCTTTATCGAATAATTTTAGCTCATAATCACAGAAAAAGTGATAGAATTATTTTCAGAAAATTAAAAATGTATTCCTTTGGGAATCATACATCTATTTAATATCGATAGAACATTTAGTAAATGGCTAATGACAAATTTATAATAAGGAGATCAGTTTGAAGCCACCTGGACTCATTAATGAGTTGTAGCATCAGCAATTGTGAGACATTCTGACATCAGCTGACTCCTGATGAAATGTGACAGGAATGACACAATATTGCCTATAAAGTATTCATCAAAACTTGAATTTGAATGTATTCAAGCCTCTGGATATAACTATCATCTTCCAGGAAAGTGAATAGGCAAAAAGTGATGCAAAACTTTATTAGGACCAAACTATCGTTCTTCAATATGTCAATGGTTTGAAATAAGAAAAGCTAAAGAAGAGAGTATTAGAGAAGAAAAGGAGACCTAAGCTACCCCAAATTAAAAAGCTATTTTCTTTGAAACCACTTTAAATATATTAACGATGAAAATATATTTTGGGACATTTGGAGAAATATAACTTTACAATCGTTATTAGACGATATTGTGTAATTATTTTAATTTTGGTAGGAAATAAGGTAATATGGTCATGGGAAAAATAAAGGACTTTACTATTAGACATAATAAGATATTTATGGATGACATGATGACGTCTAGGATTTGTTTCAAAATACTTGTGATAAAAAGTTGTATGTGAGGAGATAAAATTTTGTATGTGAATAGATAAAGAGATTGTTAAAAAACTGATTACCTACACGATCAAAAATCAGTTGTACTTCTATATATAGAAATAAGCAAGTGGAAATTGAGATTTTTTTTTAAAAAGTACTATTTTCAAAAGCAAGTACAACTTGAAATACTTATGAATAAATCTAACAAAATATGTGCAAGATTTGTATGCTAAAAACTACAAAACATTATGAGACAAAGACCTAAATAAATGGAGAGATATGCAAAATTCGTGGATCAAAAGACTTTAAATTGTTGATGTCAATTCTCCCCAGATTGGATTGTATTAGAGTGATGCAAAGGAATTTCTCTCCCTTCAGAACAAAAGAAAACAAATAAACAAACAAACAAAAAACTCATAACCTTTGGAACTCTGTGATGAGTAACTGGACATAATATCATTATCTCTAATTTTGTATTTTGTTCCTGAAAATTTCCAAAGTAAAAATCTTAAAATGAGATGTGTTGGATTGAATTATGTTCCCCCCCCCCAGATGCACTGATGCTTGAATTGTTCCCCCAAGTTTCAGGTATTAAAAACTTGGCCGCACGGTGACTGTTAAGGGGGTGAGAAATCCTATTATGTTAAGTGAAAGGTGGAGCCTTGAAGAGGTGATTGGACTGTAGGACCGTGTCATAGCGAATGGATTAACAACGGTGGTCATGTGTGTGCTTTGCAGGGCTTTCAGAAGAAAGTGAATGAGAAGGTTACCCTCTCTCTCTCTCTGTGTGCTCCACCACTTCGCAGTGTGATACCCTGAGTAGCTGTAGTCACCACCAGGACAAGATCCTCACCAGACGTGTTCTCCAAGCTTTGGACTTCCTAGCCTCCAAAACTGTAAGCAATAAATTTCATTTTCTTGTAAATTACCCAATTCTGGGTATTTTGTTATAAGCAACAGAAACTTACTAATACACAAGAAAATAGAAAATATTTATTTTTGCATTATTTAAATATTATCTTGTATTTTTCTTAACTATAATAATGAAAGTAATTTGACCATTTAAATTTATAAGGCAATCAGTTTTTAGATTATTGGTAATATTTTTATTAGGATTCTTACACTTGGCCTTGTACTTATTGTTTCTTTCATCTTTTACATAATACAAAATTGATTTTTAAAAAAACAACTCTGCTTCTGAAATTTTCTTTTTCACTTTATAAAATCTCATTCTGACCAATCATTTAACTTTTACAAATATCCTCTACAGTACGAAATTTGTATTCTTAGGTTTCAGGAACATGTGAATAGAAAATTAAGTCCTAACTTTTTGCTTTGCAGGAACTAAAAGTATTCCCTAATATTGCCTGGAGAGTCCTACATAATTTTGACCCATGAACAATCAGCGTTCCCTGCCATTATCTTTGCTGCTTTCATCTCTGAATATTGATTGGCTCTGGGACACTGATCACAGCTTTTACTTGCCTTTGCCACTGGTAGGGAAGGTCCTTTTCCATCAATGTTTTCTTGCTTTCTAAAGTGTATAGCAGACTTTTAATTACACATAATACTCCTGCAATCAAGCTGTAAACATTTGGAGGATTTAATGGAACACTTCGGAAGAACAGATTGAAAATAATTACATGACACAGAGAGTAAGTTAAACCTGCTACTAGGTGTGGATATTTCACAGCCTTCTGGTCCAGACCCATACTTATGAGTCCTGAGAATCCATTCCATTCTTGTTTTTGACAAGAATGTTCTGCATATATCAAATCCAAGCTCTTCTGCATCATCAGAAGTAAATAGAGTATGTCGAGACGTATCAGAGTTCAAATTGCAGTGGTATCCAGAGATGCAGAAATCTATCTTGGGAGCCTGGACTATAACTGAGAAGGAAGGTGCATGGAGCATGGGCCCCAATAGATCTTTCACCCAGCATATGCTTTGCAAGTGGTGCCTTCTATGGTAATACATTGACATGGTCTTTAAGACTATGAAAAAATTCTAGTGAAGCCACTTGAAAATTAGTGTAGTAATAAAGAGGTCAAAGATGGTGTCTATTTTTTGTTCCTTTATATCAACCATTTACTTAGACTCCATCTAGCCAAAGCCCGTCTCACTTGCTTAGATATTAGAACTTAGTTAAGCCTAGATGTTATCTCTTCCCAAAATCATGATCATGCATATATTTATCTTTTTCTCCTTCGTCTCACTTGCTTAGATATTAGAACTTAGTTAAGCCTAGATGTTATCTCTTCCCAAAATCAGAAATAGCCATCTTTTTCAGGGTTGGATTTAGATGTGGGAGAGGATTATACTGCCCCTGTAATCTTCATAGGCATTCTAAAGGCACTCAAAATATGTAGAATATTTATGTAAAAAGGTGTTTATGCAATAAAAATACAGCTTTACAATGAATAATTGAACTTCCTTTTGGTTCCCTGACACACAGATTGTCTCTCTTGTAACCAGATTGATCTTTCTAAACTTCCCTGTGGAAATCCTGGAGCACAATGGTTTACCACTAGTTTATTTTTTAAAAGTTTAAAATAATGAGTATCAAGAATACCATTATTTTTGTCCAGGCTGTGCTATATAGAACCTAGTTTTTTTAGATACTGGCAAGGTCCTCCAAAATGAGGTGAAGGTTATGACTGCAAATTTTTCCTGACGTCATCTCCAAATTATAACTGGAGAAAAACAGGTTTAACTTGAGACTCAGGGGTGCAAAATTTTTGTACTAATATCAAATGATCATGCATATATTTATCTTTTTCTCCTCAGTTTCTTTGAACCTTCTCTTCCCACTGAGTTTAAGCTTTCTCTTGCCTTCTAGCAGACCC
>NW_007733353.1:80751-82917 GCF_000696425.1 Galeopterus variegatus | reverse complement strand
AGTTTCTTTGAACCTTCTCTTCCCACTGAGTTTAAGCTTTCTCTTGCCTTCTAGCAGACCCATTGGAACCTAAGAAAGAAGAGCTCACTGTCAGGGTTTCAAAGAAGTCTTTCAGTCCAGAGGTGTTTTCTGTTGTTTTGTTTTGTTTTGGGTGGGCTTTGAGGCAATATCTTACATTTCTTAGCTTCTTCTCTCTGCTTTCAAGCATTTACTTCTCTCGTTGTCTTTTATGTGGAGCAAATTTAAGCACTGTTTGAACTTTCCTAAAATAGGTTAAGATAAAATTGCCGATTGAGGGTCTTTTCTTTTTGGTTATTCATTTCTTAGAGGCCACTGCTTATAAAAGACCATACACCTCTTGTCAAATTTACATAGTTTAAGCAAGAATGCAGTGTTAAGCCATACAGGATCTATCACTACAAAAATTCTGCTGCCACCTAAATCACCACAAACAGTAGCACTAACAAAAAAACGTGGTAACAACCACAAATATTTAGCTGTATAAAAAGTAAGCTGTAATATACATTAGTGAACCAAACACTGAGAACTTCAGACTTCATTCAGATTTACTGTAGTTTTCTCTGAGAATATTGGAGCACTGCTTGAGTTTTTCTATTTTATGTATTTAATTTAATCAATTTCCCCCCCAGTATTTTCTCTCTGTTTTATACTGGGTAATTTCAATTGATTTGTCTTCTAGTTCCTGATTTTTTTCCCTTCTCATTTCTAATATACTATTGAGCCCATCCAGTGAAATTTTTATTTTGCTATTGTATTTTTCTATAATTTCCTTTGGCCCTTTTTAAATATTCTTTATTTAACTGTTAGGATTTTCTGTTTTTTATTTGTTTCAAAAGTATTTGTAGTTGCTTGTTGAAGCATTTTTATGATTAAAACTTTCAAGTCCTTGTCAAATAATTCCAACATCTGAGTCACCTCGTTGTTGCAGTCTCTTGCATTTTCTCACTCAAGTTGTGATGATTTTTCTTCTTGGCATGACAAAAGGTTTTCAATTGTATTATTTTATGAAATTCAAGATCCTATTTGATCTTCCTTTTTGTTAGGCAGTCACTTGTTTAGGTATGTTGTGCAGTGTCCAAGTGGAAGTAAAAGTTCAACACCCTCTTAACCCTGCTGACACTTCAAGATAAGAGAGAGATATTCTTTTTTTTTTCATTAGCATTTGGCCAGAGTAAGACAAATATTATAAAAGGTGTTTTTTTGTTCTGCAACACCACCTTTTTCCAGATCCTCTGAGTGGAGAAGTAGCTTACCTTAGGCTTCTTTTTTTATTTACCTAATGATGGCTTCAGTTTTCTGGCTGGAATATATAAGAGGCAAAAAGAAAATCCAGAAAACTTACTGCTATGTTGTTTGTCCAGTCCCGAAGTCCCTAGGTAGTCCTCTTTCTTATCAACTTTCAAAGTCTTCCAATATTTGTTTGTTGAATTTTGTCCGGTGATTTCAAGTTGTTACAGAAAGGAGTAGAGAGATATGGAGTGATCCTATCTTAGCCAGCAATTTTATTTTAATCAAAGTATGTAACTCTAATTTATTTTCATGCTCCCTATCATTAGTATAAATTTTCTCTTATTACATTTAAATTGTTTCTATTTTTCTAACAATGCTAATTAGCAATTACAAAACAAGAGCTTAAAACAATGACAATTTGCTATTGCTGTGAATTTACAGCCCAGGATGGTGGTTCTGCTGATCTAGGCTGAGCTCACTCATACATATATGGCAAGCTGGTAGGTCAGGGGAGAAGCTGATTGGTCCAGGAGACTTCAGCTAGGATGATTTATGTCTGCTCCATGTGGTGTGTCACATTGGATCAGGGTTCTTTGTTCTTATGGTGGAGGCTGTACAGTCTAAATTGGAGAATGGGAATGTAGACATCAGGGAAGGATGGTATGGTTAGATGGTTTGCAAAGATAGCCCCAATGACTACTGCCATGCCCATCTGAAAAGTGATTTTACCACTCTGCCCATCAAGAGATAGGATCTATTTTCTCTCTTTAAATCAATGTGTTTTTGATCTACAGAATACATGAAGTAGCATTGTGTCGGTTTTAGGGCCCACGTATTAAGAAACTGGACTTCCCACTTTCTGCTTTCTGAATACTCACCATTAGATCTTTCAACTACCATGCAATCAGTCCTACT
>NW_007733353.1:74987-80184 GCF_000696425.1 Galeopterus variegatus | reverse complement strand
CATCAAGAGATAGGATCTATTTTCTCTCTTTAAATCAATGTGTTTTTGATCTACAGAATACATGAAGTAGCACTGTGTCGGTTTTAGGGCCCACGTATTAAGAAACTGGACTTCCCACTTTCTGCTTTCTGAATACTCACCATTAGATCTTTCAACTACCATGCAATCAGTCCTACTACTCTTCTAGAGAGACAATGTGGGAAAGACCTGAGACTACATGAGAAGAAGAGCACCTCCACACTTTCTGCTTTCTGAATACTCACCATTAGATCTTTCAACTACCATGCAATCAGTCCTACTCTTCTAGAGAGACAATGTGGGAAAGACCTGAGACTACATGAGAAGAAGAGCACCTCCACTAAGGCCAGCTTTCTAGTCTTCCTCACCACGTCAACAGACAGGTGTTTGAAGGTGTCTCAGACCTTCAATACCAGACCAGCCACTAACTGAATCCCACTGAGTGGCCCCAGTTTATGGCAAATGAAGCAGATGTATCTCATAGCTGAGCCCATCTCAAATCTCTAAGCCAAATTTAGTGAGCATCATAAAATATCGAGAATTTTCTGTGTATCTTTCTTTAACTGATTTTCAGTTCAATTTCATTGTTGTCAGAGAATACTCTGCATGATTTCAAATATTTGAAGTTTTTGAGACATTGATTGACAGACCAGTGTATGGCCAAGCTTGGTAAATTTTTGAGGTATAATTTAAAAGAACATGCATTCTATACTATACTATACGTGTATTTTATAATATATATGTTATTTAGGTAAAGTGTCTTAATGTGTTTAATTCTTATATCATCTTACTGATTTTTGTCTGCTCTACAAGTTACTGTAGAGTTGTGTTAAAAATTCTCAAGATTATGAATAGTTCTATTTCTCCTTTTTATTATGTGAAGTTTCCTTACTATATATATTAAAGCTATGTTATTTGTTGCATACAAGTTTAGGGTTGTATATTTGTTCCTTTTGAAGTGATTATTTAATCATTTTATTATACTGTTTCTCTTGTAATATGGTTTTATTATACTGATCCCCTTAATATAGAAAATATTAATTTTATTTGTTCCTCATATTAATTTACTTTAATAATTATTCCTCTTTGACTCTAATAATAATTCTTACCTTCAAATATACCTTGTTATTAATGCAGTTTCCAAGACCCTTCTTTTGATATGCATTCACTTTTTTTTCCTTCATTTATTTCAAAATTTCTGTATCGTGTTTTTCATATTCTACCTCGAAAATTTTGTCTTTTAATTTCAGGTTTACACTCACTCTTCATTTAACATAACTATGGATACAGATCTGTGTAAGTCAATCTTTCTATTTAATTTCTATTTGTTTCTTCTATTCTTTGATTCTTTAGTCCTCATTTTGACATTGGTATTAACCAAGTGTTATATTAATCATCTTTTAATATTTTTAAATGTTATATTTTTACATAGCTCATAAATTTATATACTTTTATATGTTAGTACATATAAATAATTATTTCAAAGTCTTTCTCAAAAAAGAATCAGCAAAACAAGATGAAGAGGATGAGACAGGTGAAGAAGAGATGGGATAAGTATAAGAAAAAGGAAAAAGAAAGAAAAAGAACTAAGGTGCAGTTGAGTTGTTTTAGGCCATGGTATAGACCTACACAGTGATTAAATCATTTCTTGTAAAATGTGTGTGCTATTTCCCACTTATAAAATACAAGTATGTACTTAACAATTTTGAACAGTTCTTTCTTAAATAATCTATAAAACCTGAAATTTTATACTAATATCACAAGTTATGTTTGACATAACCAGTGTTTGACAGCATAAAGTTTGGAAAAAGAGTACTTAAACATAATCCTAACAGCTGGTAGGATCCTTGAAAAACTGTGGCTGTGAGTTACAAGTTTTATGCAAAGCTCCAAAACATTTGGGAATTAGTGTCTAATGAGACCAAACTTATGATTTTAAAGGAACTACCAAATTTAGAAATTTATTTAGATACAGTATTTCAAGGAAACACCTGTTGCCTGAGATAGCCATCTTATTTCTCATGCTGCTGGGATTTGTGTTGTTTCAGTGAGCTCTGGTATTTGCAGATTTGAAAATGAGTGTGTATGTGTGTGTGTAATTCTGACGCATATGTGTGTGTGTTCCTCCTATGTTCTGTATGCACTACACGCTAGTGTTTGTAGTCATATAGAGAATAATTTAGCTCTCTTTTTTAGTGCTCTATGCATTAGTACTAAGAGAGCAACATATTAATTTTTTGCTCATGCGTTCTGGTTAATGATTAAATGTGTACAAAGGTTTTAAATAATAACTAAAATGATTTGTTACTAATTTGATCTTACTTAAATTTTAAAAAGAAGAAATTCTTATTTCCTTAAACCCTTAGATGTGTGTCTTTTATAATATTCCATTTGAAATAATACATCTTCATATAATATTCCTAACTATAATTTGAGAATTAGACCAGTAATTAGAATCACATTCTTATAATTTAAAGGCAAGGATGAAACTTTTAATTTCATGCCAGTGAAGAAATTATTTCTTCAAAAATGATTATATTCTAACAAAATGGATGTTGGTATAAATGGCTTAATATTTTTTTGTACTGATAAAAGTAATTTACTGTTTTATTGTACATAATATAAAGAGGCATTTGTTTTTAAAACCTCATTCTAAGAAATTAACCTTCACTAGTTAATCGAATTCATGATATCACAATTTCTGAAATATTCCATCAAATAGTCTCTAATTTATACTGACCACTTTCTGCTAAGAGTGAAGGATTTTCACACTAATCAATAATGTAGTACTCCTTCTCTTTTCAGTTAAATCTTTTTATCTTCTCTGGTTAATAGAACCATGCTTAATAAGACATAGATAATCAGGGTATTTAGAGTTGACAAAGCTTTTAAGAAACTAGCAGTACTATTGCTTAATATAAAATTTAATTTAATTTTTTAAAGATAGAAAAAACAAAACAAAAACAATCTCCTTTTAAAAATTTATTTTTCAATATCATTTTTTCACACTCTAAGATGTTGTGGAGCAGGTCGAAGGAGAAGGGGAGTGGGGAAGAGGGAAGGAAAGAGGGTCGGAGGAGTAGAAAGGAATGGGGGCTTGGTTGAAGCTCGTGGCACCCCCTCACCCCATTCCAGCAGGGGAGACCAGGGGGCTTCCAGTAGCATCTTGGTCATTGCTGGGCTGGATGCAGATGTCAGGGGAGTGTGGCTGAAGCCCTCGTTCCCCCACAGCCCTAGATCAGGAGCCTGGGGCATTTCCAAATGCGGCTCAGTGGTCATCGCTAGGATTGGTGTGACCTCGAAGGGGCGTGACATAAGTCCTCGGCCCCGCACAACCCTGGCTCTGGTGCTTACTGCAGTGGCTTGGTGGTCATCACTGGGCTGGTTGCAGATATTGTGGGGGCATGGCTAAGGCCTACAACTCCCAACACCCTGGCTCGGGAGTCCGGGATACTTCCTGGGGCAGCTCAGTAGTCATGGCTGGGCAGGTTGTAGATGTCAGGGGGGCATGGCTGAGGCCCTTAGACCCCCATAGCTGCAGATCAGGAGCCTGGGGCATTTCCAGCAGTGGCTTGGTGGTCATCGCTGGGCTGGTTGTGGATGTTGTGGGGGGGGCATTCTTGAGGCCCTCAGGCCCCCACTGTCCCCGCTTGGGAGCCCGGGGCACTCTGGCAGCATCCTGGAGGTCATCGCTGGGCTGGGTGTGGTTGTCTGTCTGCGGGTGTGGCTGAGACCCACGGCCCTTCCCCCTCCTGGCTTGGGAGCTCAGAGGTTTTATGGGTATTCTTTGGTGGCATTAGACATTTACTAGTTAACATCAAATTTTGTCTCTGATATTTGGGTCTTTTTTTTTTTTTCTTTATTGGATTATTCACTGTTCCCGCCTCTTTAACTCTGCATTGGAACTAAATTATTGTCTTTTGCTTACTTTTAGAGTGGGGGAACTTCCTGTGGGGACCAGCACTTGAGCCATGTAGTTGAGCTGAATTGCTGCTTTGATGCTGGTTCCCCGGGGAAGGTTTTTTGTGCACCTCAGGTTTTAATTGTTGAGCTTGTATGAATTTCTGGATCTTGTGAGGTCTGGTGCACTTGGATTGTGTGAAACTCTGGTCTGAGCCTGACTTTTTTTGGCAGACTGCACCCCTTGCAGGTCTGTATTCCTGACCAGTCTCCACTGTGTGGTCCTATACTGATTGGAGGGCAGATCAGCTGTCCATGCTGTGCCCGTGTTCCCCTGGTGGGCCATCTCCCCCATCACCTGCACTCCAAACACTTCCCATGGGACAGGCCATGCGCTGGTCCCTTGCAATGACTCGCCAGCCTAGGTGGCTCCTTTTTTCTATTGACTGTGGCCGCTCACTCTTACATGGGTCTATAGGAACCCTATTAGTGGTCTTGCTGGCCTGGGGCCACCAAGGCCCTCTTCTCCCCTGCCTCCTCCAAGCAACTCCATCTGAAGGGCACAGCTGAGGCTTTTGCCAGCTCCTGCTCCGTGTGCTCACCAGCTCCAGCCTTGAAGCGGCCAGGATTTGAAGTGGTGGGAGGGATCCTTCCTTTCTCTCATCGTGGCTTCTCCTGCCTTCATGCACTCCATAGGTCTCTCTTCCTCTTCCCCTGGGGACCATCTATTCCACCTTCTTGAATGGAAGCCCCAATCTCCTTTGTAAACCGAACCATACATGATTTTCCTGGTAATATGAAATTAAGCCCTGCCTAAGTATATAAAACAGGAATAAATAAAAGGCATTATTCAGGGTTCCCTCCCACCCGTCATGTCAGGCGTGTTCTAAATGTGGCTTGAGAAGTTTTAATAGCCCGCCTATTCATTCACTTTACATTTGTGAGATTTATTTATATTATTGCCTTTGGTTTTGTTTCTTGCAAAAACCAGTTGATTTATTAATTAAAAAATAAGCTCCCAAAGTCAGGGATTTTTTTTCTACCATTCTCAGCATTTTAAGTCAGTACATAAAATAATTCCTGTCATAAACTGTAGTTCTAGAAGATATGCTGTTTCTGTAATTGAATCAGGACTTATATAAGATCTGCTTTTAACTATTTTATTTCTTGTATACGTGTCTTTTTAAAATTTCTAAATATATATTTTTTAATTTATTTTTTGAATTGAAACATAATTGATTATACGTATTTATGGCGCACAGAGTTGACTATCAGTCTT
>NW_007733353.1:71783-74280 GCF_000696425.1 Galeopterus variegatus | reverse complement strand
TCTGGGTATATACCCAGAAGTGGGATTGCTGGATTATGTGGTAGGTCTATCTGTACTTGTTTGTAAAACCTCCATACTTTTTTCTATAGTGCCTGTACTAATTTACAGTCCCACCAGCAGTGTAGAAGAGCTCCTCTTTCTATAGATCCTTGTCAGTATTCTCCATCTTTGATAATAGCCAGTTTAGCTGCGGGGAGATTATATCTCAATGTGGTTTTGATTTGCATTTCCTGTACACTGAGTGATATTGAGCATTTTTTCATGTGTCTCTTGTTTGTTTGTATGTTTTCTACCAGCAGTGTAGAAGAGCTCCTCTTTCTATAGATCCTTGTCAGTATTCTCCATCTTTGATAATAGCCAGTTTAGCTGGGGGGAGATTATATCTCAATGTGGTTTTGATTTGCATTTCCTGTACACTGAGTGATATTGAGCATTTTTTCATGTGTCTCTTGGTTGTTTGTATGTTTTCCTTTGAAAAGTGTCTATTCAGCTTTTTGCCCATTTTTTAATTATTTGTATTTTTTGTTTGTTTTTTGAATATGTGTTTTATGTAAAATGCTCCCTTTATATGGTGATGAAGTTTGGATACATTGTCCTCCCAGAACTCATAGAAATCTGATCTCCAGTGTGATAGTCTGAGTCACGGGAGGTGGGAGGTGGGATGTGTAATGAGTGAGTTTTCGCTCTATTAGTTCCCACCAGAGCTGGTTGTTTACAAGACCCTGGCACCTCCCCTCCTCCATTTTTTAATTATTTGTATTTTTTGTTTGTTTTTTGAATATGTGTTTTATGTAAAATGCTCGCTGTATATGGTGATGAAGTTTGGATACATTGTCCTCCCAGAACTCATAGAAATCTGATCTCCGGTGTGATAGTCTGAGTCACGGGAGGTGGGAGGTGGGATGTGTAGTGAGTGAGTTCTCGCTCTATTAGTTCCCACCAGAGCTGGTTGTTTACAAGACCCTGGCACCTCCCCTCCTCTCTCTCTCTTGCTTCCTCTCGCCATGTGATCTGCTTGTACCCACTGGGTGCCTGCCACTTTCTGCCATGAGCGGAAGCAGCCTGAGGCCCGTGCCAGATGCAGCTGTCCCAGAATCATAAGCCAAATAAACCTNTTTTTTTCTACCATTCTCAGCATTTTAAGTCAGTACATAAAATAATTCCTGTCATAAACTGTAGTTCTAGAAGATATGCTGTTTCTGTAATTGAATCAGGACTTATATAAGATCTGCTTTTAACTATTTTATTTCTTGTATACGTGTCTTTTTAAAATTTCTAAATATATATTTTTTAATTTATTTTTTGAATTGAAACATAATTGATTATACGTATTTATGGCGCACAGAGTTGACTATCAGTCTTTGTGTACAGTATGTGATGATCAAATCAATATTATTAGCATGTTCATCATTACAGATTTTAATTATTGTTTGTGTTCTTTACCCAATTTCTCCCTAACCTTCCTCCCCATCTCCCTTTCTTGCCTCTAGTAACTATAGGTCTGTTATTTGCTTCTGAAAGTTCAGCGTTTTATTGTGGCCTGCCTGCCTTCTTTCCTTCCTTCCTTCTGTCCTTTCTTTCCTTGATTCTTTCTTGGCTCCTATTTATGAGTGAGGACATGAGGTATTTCTCTTTCTGTGCCTGGATTATTGCTCTTAACAAAATTTCATCCAAGCTAACCCATATTGCTGCAAATGGCAGAATTTCATTCTTTTTGATGGCTGAATAGTATTGCATTGTGTATATCCACCACATTTTCTTTATCCACTGTTTGTTGATGGACATCTCGGTTGGTTCCATGTCTTGGCTATTTTCAATAGAGCTGCGATGAGCATGGGAGCGCAGGTGTCCCTTCAACATGATGATTTACATTCCTCTGGGTATATACCCAGAAGTGGGATTGCTGGATTATATGGTAGCTCTATCTGTACTTGTTTGTAAAACCTCCATACTTTTTTCTATAGTGCCTGTACTAATTTACAGTCCCACCAGCAGTGTAGAAGAGCTCCTCTTTCTATAGATCCTTGTCAGTATTCTCCATCTTTGATAATAGCCAGTTTAGCTGCGGGGAGATTATATCTCAATGTGGTTTTGATTTGCATTTCCTGTACACTGAGTGATATTGAGCATTTTTTCATGTGTCTCTTGTTTGTTTGTATGTTTTCTTTTGAAAAGTGTCTATTCAGCTTTTTGCCCATTTTTTAATTATTTGTATTTTTTGTTTGTTTTTTGAATATGTGTTTTATGTAAAATGCTCCCTTTATATGGTGATGAAGTTTGGATACATTGTCCTCCCAGAACTCATAGAAATCTGATCTCCAGTGTGATAGTCTGAGTCACGGGAGGTGGGAGGTGGGATGTGTAATGAGTGAGTTTTCGCTCTATTAGTTCCCACCAGAGCTGGTTGTTTACAAGACCCTGGCACCTCCCCTCCTCTCTCTCTCTTGCTTCCTCTCCCCATGTGATCTGCTTGTACCCGCCGGCTGCCTGCCACTTT
>NW_007733353.1:69240-71032 GCF_000696425.1 Galeopterus variegatus | reverse complement strand
CTGAGGCCCGTGCCAGATGCAGCTGTCCCAGAATCATAAGCCAAATAAACCTCTGTTTTTTATGAATTCCCCAGTCTCAGGTGTTCTGTTATAGCAACACAAAATGGACCTGTACCTATGGATAAATTTGATATAAAGAAACAATGTCTTTCTAATTAATAATGAGATCATTGATTTTAGATAATGGATTACAAGCTCTCTTTCATAATTGTCAGTAATTCTTATTCTCACTTTTGATGACATTCAGCTGTCATCATGACACAAGATCTACAGTTACCCAGAATTTTTTAAATATACTGAAATGAGTAAATCACATTACCTAACTTGGCTCGATGTAGCCAAATAGGGAAACACAAAATCATCCACATATCATTTTTGTTTTTTATTCAAGCCACACTACTCAGCTGTGCATGTGTGGTACTTAGGAACAATGTTCTAGTTTACTAAGTTCAGAACCCTATCAAAAAAAAGTGGGGTTAATTTAATGTTTCTAGTTCTCCTTCCATTTTTAAATATTATGGCAATAAATGGTGGTGAAGCTGGTCATCTTGAAGAGATGCGGGAAGACTTGCTGATAGAGATTCTTAGAGATTGGATTTAGAGGGTTAACGTGGACCAGATATGTAGAACTGGAATTGGTTAAGGGTGATGACCTATATTGGTGGTGAAAATAGTTTTTTAGGAGTAAAAAGACTGATTGTGGGGAGAGAAAATATGTTTGTTAAGAAGGCAGTAGAATTGAATTTTATTAGTGTGTCAGAATAATGGCACATTTCTCCTTACCAGTTAATTGAGACAGTTACAGTATAAGACAATCTATTTTAAATTATTTGATTTCTATGTTTTTTAAGATTTTGGAGCTCAAATAATGCAATTTCATGTCTATTCTGCACACATTAAATTAATACTGGGATAAAATATCTATTGCTTTTAAAAGTAGCATGTCATGACTTGGAATATTGCCTCTTTCAAAACCTAAATGTTACCTTGATATTCTGGAAACCACCCTTTGTCTCCCAGGTGTTAATGCCGCCCTCACCATGTTTTTCATTTTAACACTCTAGACTTACTTTCTTATTTTATCTACAAAGAGAAAAATATTCTGAGTTCACTGTGCACACAAAATATTAAAAATCTTCAGAAATTGATTTTTGTCACATTATAATCTTATTAAATGCTTAACCAGAGGGATTAAAAAGATTTTATTTAATAAAAATGGCTTTATTAAGAAATTTATAAAATCAGAGCAGTTCTTTTTCTCCTAACACCTAAGAATGGCACAAATTTCTACATTTTAGAAAGTTTTGGAATAGTACATTTTTGACATCTTAGATTTGTATGTAAGCACTACCACATAATCTAAATATCGAAACATTTTATTTATAAATGTGATTTGTTGTGACTAAAGTCCAAATTCTGGTTTACTTATTGGCTTGAAAGGTAGGACTTTTTTGTAAGAGAAAATTATGTGTCCTTGGCAAATAATTGTGTGTATTTGCTAAAGTGTTAAAATTAATATTTTTTTATACAAAAACTATAGTCCTGAGACTAGAAAGTTCTTTTTTGTGAGCTCAGTTAAAGAGTGAAAAACACTTCTAGGATCTGCCCCATGTTTTTTTTACTATTCTCACTCTTTTTAAGCACTTCTTACTTCCGATACTGTGACATGTCACACCATATCCTTCAAATTTGTAACGTTTGGTAAGTATCAAAATATAGCAATGGGGCCGGCCCAGTGGCGCACTGGAGAGTGCGCCGCTTGGGAGCACAGCGGTGCTTCCGCCAAGGGTTC
>NW_007733353.1:66768-68493 GCF_000696425.1 Galeopterus variegatus | reverse complement strand
GAGGGTTGCGATCCCGTTATCGGTCAGTAAAAAAAGACAAAAAGGAAAAAAAAAAAAAAAAAGAAAACAAAATATAGCAGTGAAAATTGTTCCGGTTCTGATGGTATAAAATGTTACCATTTGTTACTTTTTTATTTATTATTTAACTTTCAACATTGCCATTTTAAACTAGGATAAACTCCCTAATAATATTTTAACTGTGCAGAAATGCATATTTTGTTAATTTATCATAAACAAAACATCTGTGCAAGCCACTCGTGACACCCTACTTGGGTCCTTTTTCAATTCCACAAAATATGCTACTATGCTTTTTTGTTGTTGGTATAGCAATTCTTTCCTCACTTTACTTTGTAGTTTTTTGTTGTTATTGTTTGTTTGTTTTCTGTTTTAAGTATGAATCCCTAAATACAACCATTTAGTTTGGAAAGATTTCAAATTTTTTTTTTTGTGACCGGCAAGGGGATCGCAACCCTTGGCTTGGTGTCGCCCACACCTCGCTCAGCTAGTGAGCGCACCGGCCATCCCTATATAGGATCCGAACCCACAGCGGCAGCGCCGCTGTTCTCCCAGCACCGCACTCTCCCGAGTGCACCATGGGGCCGGCCCTCAAATTTTATATAAATAGAATCATAGAGTAAATATTATTTTGTCTGTGTTTTTTCACTCAGCTTTTTTTGTGTGATTCATCTCTGTGGTTGCCTGCATCTATAGTCTGCTTATGTTCATAGTACCTCATTTTTCTAATATATAACAAGTTATTTATTCATTCAACTCTTGATGGCAGTTAGGTATATCCATATTTCAGCTACTATAAAAATGTCTCTAGTGGCACTTGTGCATGCATTGCTCTTAGGTAGATGGCTCAATTTTGGTAGTTCAGCAGCAATCACATTTTCTATCTCAGAACTCCATAACATTCTTAAAAACATTATTGAAGAACCAAACAGCTTCTGTTTTATGTTGATTCTATTTATTCTATTTCATATTAATATTTTAATGTTGATATTGATATTCTTTTTAGTATTGATAGAATTATTTTACATTTCTTCAAATCCCATTAATGCCTTGCTCTCATGTCTGATAAAGACAGGTAGATTCTGTATTCACATCTGCTTCTGCGTTCATTCTAATGAAATACTATACGTCACGTAGCCTCTGGAAAATTCCACTTACACTCACTAGCTGAGGAGAGTGACAAAGCCAATCATGTCTCAGCATTATGAAAGTATTGTTCACCTTACAGACCTTACGAAAACGTCTCAGAACCATCAGCGGTCCCAGGACCGTGCTGCAAGAACTGTTGCGGGAGATAATGCCCAGCTGATTTGTAGAGTGGTTGTGAATATTTCCATTCTCATTACTAGTACGTGAGAGTTCCTGTGCCACTTTCTTTCCAACAGATTTTTTGGCTGATCTTGTAAATTTTAGTCAGTCTGATGTGTGTAGAGTGGTATCTCACTCTGGTTTTATAATTTGCACTTTTTTTTCTTTTTTTATTGTTTTTGTTTTGCTTTTATTGATTATGAATATTCATGGAGTACAAAGCAAATTGTCACCACCCCGCCTAAGATGTGATGGCCAGATCCACACTGGCAGCATTTCCATTACCCCAAATTCTGATTATACCCCATGTCCCCGACCCAATTATCCCCCCCGTTATCCCTAACCTCCTTCCCCATCCCCCTTTCCCCACTCCACTTTGTATCCCTAGGTATGTTCTCTCCC
>NW_007733353.1:63048-65964 GCF_000696425.1 Galeopterus variegatus | reverse complement strand
AAAAAATATGCATTTAGGACTATAACTTTCCCTCTAATCATGGCTTTAACATCATCATAAATATTTTAATAGGTGTGTTAATTATCATTCAATTTATTCTCCTATTGTATCGATTTAGCTATTAACTTTACTGTATTCATCAGGTTTATCATAGTTTATATTTTTCACTCTGTGTATTCTACCTTGTATATTTTACCTTGTACATATTATTTTGTCTATATTTGGTAAATTTAGTATCTGGGAGTACTTGTGAGTTTATTTTTGTTCTTTTTTCATTCGTATTGTTATTCACACATTCTGATTATTTTTATTGTTTGAAAGATATTGCATTTAAAAATACTGTCCGTAGACATTGTTTGAGGCCTGGGATTATGTCATTTACCTTCTGAAAAGATTCATGTTGTTTTTCTGCCAGGTGCGTAGGCAGGGAGGCAACAGCTCAGTCCTGGTCATTGTCCTGTATTCCTCCAGTTCACCTATATTTTTCATCTCTTTTTTCCATATTTTTTATGCTACATTTTGTATGTTCTAACCTATAAGTGTGTATATATATATATGTGTTCCTTGGACATATCATTTTAGTAGGAGGGTAGTCCTAGGATCCTGACCTTCGCTATCCCCATGCAGGCAGCAGCCTCTACCTCCACTGCCTTTCTAGGCCCTGAACTCCAACCACTGCTTTTGTTTTGGAACAGGAATTCTGTCAAAGGGATGCTTAGCTTTCCCTCCATGCCAAACCGACAGCTCAGCAGAAAAGAGTCCAAAGTACCACGCTTTCTTAAGGCCTTTTCCTTCTGATATTGGTCAGGTGAGTCCTTCTTTTGTGGTTTGCTTTCTGAAGCTTTAAGCTGGTTTTCAACACACATGCACGCACACATACGCACACAAGAAGATCTTCAAAAAGTTCATGGAAAGATTCATACTATCTTTTAATTCTATTTTTTCACGAACTTCTTGAAGTTCCTTTGTATATCTTGTGTGCCCATAGTAAGAACGTATGAGCACATGATCCAGGCCACCCTTGCTAGAAGTGGAAGTTCAACAGAAACATTTTAAAAATCTCTTCTAACCTGAATTATTGCAGCAGTTAGTCACTCTTCCCTACTTCCAACCCCTTTCTTCACTTGGACGTCATGATGCCTCACTGTCTTGGTTATTCTCCTACCTCATTAGTCCCTACTTCCAACCCCTTTCTTCACTTGGACGTCATGATGCCTCACTGTCTTGGTTATTCTACCTCATTACTCTCTTTTATTACTTCTTCCTCCTCTCTCTGACTTTTCGGCAAAGGTGCCCCAGGACCCACTCCTTGACTTTCCTGCTCTTTAATCTATATTCACACCATTGGTGGTTAAATACTGCGTCAGGGCCTGAAAAACTACTTATATTTTGAAAACTCACAAATTTTTATCTTTAATTCATATTTCTTCCCTGAATTTCAGGTTCACGTATCTCGCATGGAAACTCAATTCAGATATTTAATAGGTGTTTCAAACTTAACTTGTCCAAAATCAGGCTTTTGATTTATCCTACCCCCCCCACCTAAAATTTGGTCTTTTTTTTCTCTATTTCATGAGTAAAAACTTCATCCTTCCAGTTTTTCAGTCACTTTTGACTCTACTTATATTTTGAAAACTCACAAATTTTTATCTTTAATTCATATTTCTTCCCTGAATTTCAGGTTCACGTATCAGATATTTAATAGGTGGTTCAAACTAAACTCAGATATTTAATAGGTGTTTCAAACTTAGCTTGTCCAAAATCAGGCTTTTGATTTATCCTACCCCCCCAAAAAAAATTTGGTCTTTTTTTTCTCTATTTCATGAGTAAAAACTTCATCCTTCCAGTTTTTCAGTCACTTTTGACTTTTTTTTCTTTTATACCTTACACCCAGTTCTTCAGGGGATGCTGTGTTTGATTCCTTCAAAACGCATCCAGAATCTGACCACTTTCTGAGGATTTCTCCTAATACCAATCTGGTTCAACTCATTGGCACTTGTCTCCTGAATTCAAGTTAAAGATGGCAGAAATGGCCCTGTCATTCCTGGGCCACTCATCTAAGAATGATTATGTTAGGAATAAACGTCTGTCTACTTTAAGCCACTGCATTTTGGAAATATTTTTGTTTCAATGGTTATGCTTACCAGGTATCCTAAATAATTCAATATGAGTATACAAGCACCTACTCTAATGAATTTATGGAAAATTCGTCTTCATAGTAATGATGTAAGCTATATGTTAGAGCAACACTTCTCAAACCCAAACGTGTGTAGAATAACCTGGTGTTTTCCTTAAAATGCAGATTCTGGTTTAGGTCATCTACATTTGGGCCTGAGAGTCTACATTCCTAAAAGTTTCCAGGTGATTGTAATGTTTCTGGTCCAGAGACCTCATTTTTAGTGTCAACTTGCTAGAATAAAAACATGTCAACGGGTCCATCACTATGGGTGTCATTAATTGCTGCTTGCCTAGTTTAATTTTCTTCTTATAAACAGAATGAATTTTAAAAATAGGTTTTTCATCCTGTCATTTGCAGCAACATGGATGAGCCTGGAGAACATTATGTTAAGCAAAGTAACTTTGGCAGAAAGATAAATACTGCATGTTCTCACTCACATGTGGAAGCTAAACAAGGTGATATTACATAAATAGAGAGTAAAATAGTGATTACTAGAGTCTGGGAAGGGAGGGTGGTGAGAAAGGTTGGTTAAAGGATACAAAATTATTGCTAGACAGGATGAATAAGTCCCAGTGTTCTACAACACTGTAATTGTATTTTTTTTTTCAAATAGCTAAAAGGGTATTTTGAATGTCACCCATGCAAAGAAATAATAAAGATTTGAGGCGATTAAAGCGCTAACTACCCTGATTTGATCCTTATGCATTGCATGCATGTATCAAAATATCACATTTTAC
>NW_007733353.1:60782-62877 GCF_000696425.1 Galeopterus variegatus | reverse complement strand
TTCAAATAGCTAAAAGAGGGTATTTTGAATGTCACCCATGCAAAGAAATAATAAAGATTTGAGGCGATTAAAGTGCTAACTACCCTGATTTGATCCTTATGCATTGCATGCATGTATCAAAATATCACATTTTACCCCGTAAATATGCACAACTATTATGTGTCTATTAAAAAAATAAATAAATAGGTTTTTCAGAAAATAAGCTACTCAAATATATTTCCTTTAATTTTAACTCTATGTTTACAAATAGATTGACATAAACCAAAGCCAGTATTTCAGAGTTTTACAGCTGAAATAAGCCTTACTTCCACTCATCTGAATGGAGAAGGCGAATTCTCATCTGGCCTTGGTCTCCATAATCAGTGTGCTGGAATACTCTAATCAGCTTCCAAGAAGGGCAGAACAACAGGTTCTACACTTGAAAGGCCATAAGTGCAAATAGCTATTAGAATTAAGGTCCTATTATAACGAGCTGAAGAAAGTTCCTGCTGCTACCACAAAATCTTAACACCTGCTTTGTGGATCTGGATAAGTGTGAATCTGGCAACTCTAGAAACTTCAATGAGAGAAAACAATTAGTGCAAATGATGCTTTCAATAAAATCCAAACACCTGGCAGTGGTAAAACTAGAGTTTTTCTGTTTCAAGAGATTGAGAAAATTAAGACTGTTATTGAAGAAGTAGCAGGAAATATTTTAATTTGCTGTGAATCTCTTTTTTTTTCTTCCTCTTATATTTGGGAATTAAAGGGTTATGCTAGAAGATCAGACTTAACTGTTGCCTCCCTGAATTTTTAAAAAAAAAGAATTTAAGGGAGAATGAGGCAGTCAGTAACATTTACCATTTTGGAGGATGAGCCAAATTTCGTGTTGCTAGTAATGTGGAACTCTCCTGAGCATCTTCCACATTTCTCTCTCTGTGTGTCTCTCTTTGTATCTCTCTCTCTCTCAAAAATAAATGAACGCCATACCTCCTTTCAGGCTTATGGTGATGAGACTGATGTTTTAGAGACCATTAGTTCAGGAGGACGGGTTGGTAGGAAGATTCTCCTCTATAAAGTTGATACCTTGGCTCACTACATTGAAGAATAAGGTAAGTCATTTAGAGTATAGGACATGGGTTTTATTTGCCCATAGTATCAATATAGCTTACTGGAAGAGATTGTGGAGTATAAGAGAGATTAACCAAATTTTAAAATATTCAGGCNAAATGGCCCTGTCATTCCTGGGCCACTCATCTAAGAATGATTATGTTAGGAATAAACGTCTATCGACTTTAAGTCACTGCATTTTGGAAATATTTTTGTTTCAATGGTTATGCTTACCAGGTATCCTAAATAATTCAATATGAGTATACAAGTACCTACTCTAATGAATTTACAGAAAATTTGTCTTCATAGTAATGATGTAAGCTATATGTTAGAGCAACGCTTCTCAAACCCAAACATGTATAGAATAACCTGGTGTTTTTCTTAAAATGCAGATTCTGGTTTAGGTCATCTACATTTGGGCCAGAGAGTCTACATTCCTAAAAGTTTCCAGGTGATTGTAATGTTTCTGGTCCAGAGACCTCATTTTTAGTGTCAGCTTGCTAGAATAAAAACATGTCAATGGGTCCATCACTATGGATGTCATTAATTGCTGCTTGCCTAGCTTAATTTTCTTCTTATAAACAGAATGAATTTTAAAAATAGGTTTTTCATCCTGTCATTTGCAGCAACATGGATGAGCCTGGAGAACATTATGTTAAGCAAAATAACTTTGGCAGAAAGATAAATACTGCATGTTCTCACTCACATGTGGAAGCTAAACAAGTTGATATTACATAAATAGAGAGTAAAATAGTGATTACTAGAGTCTGGGAAGGGAGGGTGGTGAGAAAGGTTGGTTAAAGGATACAAAATTATTGCTAGACAGGAGGAATAAGTCCCAGTGTTCTACAACACTGTAATAGTATTTTTTTTCAAATAGCTAAAAGAGGGTATTTTGAATGTCACCCATGCAAAGAAATAATAAAGATTTGAGGCGATGAAAGTGCTAACTACCCTGATTTGATCCTTATGCATTGCATGCATGTATCAAAATATCACATTTTAC
>NW_007733353.1:56980-58932 GCF_000696425.1 Galeopterus variegatus | reverse complement strand
GCAGGCTAGCGTGGGCTTCACAGCAGCATTCTCAGATTATAAGGCCCACTGTGCAATGTTTTTTCAAGCTTTTGATTACATTGTTTTTACTGATGTCCTATGGCCAAAAGTAAGTCACATGACCAAGAACAGATTCAGTGTGGGAAGAGGGACTACATGGGAACAGGAATGTGGGAAAAATGAGTCACTGGGAGCCATTGTTTTTCATATTGGAATTATTTTTTCTTATTGTTTAACTTTTTTTATGTGGACATTTTAAGTTTCCTCTAGTTATACTTTCTCTAATGGTTTTGTAGTTTTCTGCAAGATATTGCCAACTATATATTATAAATATAAAATTTTAAAAGCAAAAAATAAAAACAGAAGTTGTACTTTTTTCTACTACTTATATGGTTTTTCTGTGTGTATGTTAAAATATTGGCCTATTTGGAATTTATTTTGTTGTAAGGACTGATCTTTCCTTCTTTCTTCCTTTTTGTCTTTCATTTTTTCTTTCTTTTTTCCTATCACTATGTTAATTTTTCAAAGCATCATTTGTCTCTGAAAGAAATGCCACCATCATATAGTATAAATTTATTTATATTTTGACCTATATTCAGGACTGTATAACCTGTCCTCCATTAGTATCTTTATATACTACTATTAAGAAGTTTATTTTATTGTAGTTTAAAGATTTATTTTCATAAAATCAGGTTTTTATCTTTAATTATTTACTATATATTTTTTAGTATATTTGCATGATTATTACTATTTTCTTAGGAAATGCAGAATTAATTTATCAAATTCCATAAAACAACCAATACAGATAAAAACCTATGGGTATTTTTTGTTGAAATTGCATTCAATTTATATATACATTTCAGTCAAGTTTGCATCTTCACAATATTGAACATTTTAAGACAAGGTATGATCTTGCATGTTAACATGTCTGCTGTAAACTTTTAATAATTGTATCATGGAGAGCTATCTACATATTTATTGTTAAGTATATTTCTAAGCTTTGTTTACATTATAACATGTATATAAGTGACCTACTGAGTTTTGCATATTAACTTTAAACCAACTGACAATAGATTCCTATGATTTCTACTATCATCTGAAAATAACAGGAATAAATAAATTTATTACCATTTTGTTATAAGCCTTTATGAGAATAGGCAGAATTATATAATAATATATATGGGCATGTTATATAAACATATTTTATTTAAATATGTACATATTTATGTATATATCACACCATTGCTATTAAAGTTTTTAAAGTAATTAGTGTTGAATTTTATTATTATTATTTGAATAAAATATTTAAAGGTAATAATAGTTTGATTATATAATATATACATGGAAAATACACACATATATAGTACACATATACACACAGACATATATAAATTCACATATATCTATAGATCAATCACTGTTCTTTTTTAAACTACTTTTAAGTGATCACTGCTAAAATTTATTGAAGGCTATTTCTGTTTCTCTGGGATTTGTTATAGTTTTTTTTTTCCTATTAATATATTGTCATGTTTATAAGTATAAAACACCTTTGAATACTACTTACTGGTATAATAATCTTGCCTAGTACAACTACAATCTGTTTTCTGTGATTTAATTTATATATATATATATATATGTATATATTTGACATGAACCACTAAGTCTTTATCTTATTATTTTTTTTTAATCGGGGCATAGTTGATGGTACATATCTGTTAGGTACAGCACTGAATATCAATACCAGTGTGCGATGTGATGTTCAAATTAGGATAATCAGTATATTCATCATTATACAATGTGATTGATTTTCATGGCACTTTACCAATTCCTCTCTTTCTCCCTCTCTCTCCCCCTTTCCCACCCCTGGCAACTGCAGTTCTGTTCTTTTCTCTTAAAAAGTTCAACGTATGATTGTGATTGTTGTACTTTCATTTTCTTTTTTTACTTATTTA
>NW_007733353.1:52207-56128 GCF_000696425.1 Galeopterus variegatus | reverse complement strand
GTTCTGTTCTTTTCTCTTAAAAAGTTCAACGTATGATTGTGATTGTTGTACTTTCATTTTCTTTTTTTACTTATTTATTTTTTTTATTAGCTCCCACATATAAGTGAGGACATGTGGTGTTTCTTTTTCTTTTCCTGTCTTATTTCACTTAGTATAATTTTCTCTAAGTTCATTCATGTTGCTGAGAATGGCAGTATTTCATTGTTTTTATGGCAGAGTGGTATTCCATTGTATAACTATGCCACATTTTCCTTATCTACTCATCCAGTGATGGGCATTTAGGTTAGTTCCAGCTGTTGGCTATAGTAAATAGAGCTTCAAAAAACATGGGAGTACAGGTGTCCCTACAACATGATGATTTCCATTCCTTTGGGTATATACTCAGCAGTGAGTTTGCTGGGTCATATGGAAATTCTATCTGTAGTTTTTTGGGGAATGTACCATACCATTTTCCAGAATGGCTGCACCATTTTACAGTCCTATCAACATTGCAGGAGGGGCCCCATTTCTCCTCATCCTTGCTAACATTTATTACTCTCTGTCTTTTTGCTAATAGCTAGTCTAAGTGTGGTGACATATCGCAATGTGGTTTTGATTTGGATTTCCCATATGCTAAGTGATGTTGAGCATTTTTTTTTCCAGTGTCTGTTGGCTATTTGTATATCTTCCTTTGAGAAATGCCTATTCAGATCCTTACCCCATTTTTAATTGGATTTTTGTTTTTTTACTAAGTTATTTGAGTTCCTTGTATATTCTAGATAATAACCCTTTGTCGGATGTGTATATATATATATATATATATATATTTTTTTTTGTCTTTTTTCGTGTCCGGCAACGGATCGCAACCCTCAGTGTCGCGCCCGTACTGGACCAGGACCGGCAACGGAATTGCAACCCTTGGTGCTGTGCCCACACCTCGCTCAGCCAGTGAGTGGGAACCAGTCTGTATGTGGGATCCGAACTCTCGGTGGGAGCGCCGCCGCGCTCCCAAGCGGCACACTGTAGCAGTGCGCCACCAGACCGGCCCAAGTCGGATGTATATTTTGCAAATATTTTCTCCCATTCTGTTGGTTGACATTTTGTTCTGTTAGCTGTTTCTTTTGAGATGCAGAAGCTTTTGAATTTGATATAATCCCATTTGCTTATTTTTTCTTTTCTTGCCTGTATTGGAGTCATATTCTTAAAGTCTTTGCCCAGTCCTACTTTCTCAAGTGTTTCTCCTATGTTTTCTTTTATGAGTTTTATAGTTTCAGGACATATATTTAATTCTTTAATCTGTTTTGAGTTGATTTTTGTATATAGTGGGAAGTACAGGTCTAGTTTCATTCTTCTACATATGGAGAATATTCCCNGATCCTTACCCCATTTTTAATTGGATTTTTGTTTTTTTACTAAGTTATTTGAGTTCCTTGTGTATTCTAGATAATAACCCTTTGTCGGATGTATATGTTGCAAATATTTTCTCCCATTCTGTTGGTTGACATTTTGCTCTGTTAACTGTTTCTTTTGAGATGCAGAAGCTTTTGAATTTGATATAATCCCATTTGCTTATTTTTTCTTTTCTTGCCTGTATTGGGGTCATATTCTTAAAGTCTTTGCCCAGTCCTACTTTCTCAAGTGTTTCTCCTATGTTTTCTTTTAGGAGTTTTATACTTTCAGGACATATATTTAATTCTTTAATCTGTTTTGAGTTGATTTTGTATATAGTGGGAAGTACAGGTCTAGTTTCATTCTTCTACATATGGAGAATATTCCCAGAACCATTTACCCAAGAGGCAGTCTTTTCCTCAGCATATGTTCTTGGTGCCTTTGTCAAAGATCAGTTAGATGTAGATGTATGGGCTGAATTTTGGATTCTCTATTCTGCTCCATTGGTCTGTGTATCTGTTTTTATATCAGTACCATGCTGTTTTGGTTACTATAGCTTTGTAGTATAATTTGAGGCCAGGTAGTGTTATGCCTCTGGCTTTATTTATTTATTTATTTTGCTCAGGATTGCTTTGGCTATTCAGGGTCTTTGCTTGTTTCATATGAATATTAGGATTGCTTTTTTCCATTTCTGTGAAGAATGTCATTGGTATTTTGATGGGGATTGCATTGAATCAGTAAATCACTTTGGGTAGTATGGACATTTTCACAATGTTAATTCTTTTTTTTTTTTTTTTTGTCTTTTTTTGTGACCAGTAAGGAGATCGCAACCCTTGGCTTGGTTTCGCCCGCACCGCACTCAGCCAGTGAGCTCACCGGCCATCCCCATATAGGATCCGAACCCGTGGCAGGAGCGCCGCTGCGCTCCCAGCACCGCACTCTCCCGAGTGTGCCATGGGGCTGGCCCACAATGTTAATTCTTCCAATCCTAGAGCAAGGGATATTGTTCCATCTTCTTGTGTCCTCTTCAATTTCTTTCAACAGTGATTTGTAGTCTCTTTGTAGGGATATTTCACATCCTTGGTTAACTTTATTCCTAGGTATTTTACTTTTTTTGGTGATTATTGTAAATGGACTAGGTTTCTTGATTTCTGTTTCTGTTAGTTCATTGTTGGAGTATAGAAATACTACTGATTTTTGTGTGTTGACTTAGTATCCTGCAATTTTGCTGAAATTGTTATCAACTCTAAGATCTTTTTTGTAGAGTTCTTAAGCTTCTCTCTATATAGGATCTTGTCACCTGCAAAGAGGGATGATTTGACTTTGTCTTTTCCAAACTGGATGCCCTTTATTTCTTTCTCTTCCCTGATTGCTCTGGTTGGTACTTCCAAAATTATGTTAAATAGGAGTTATGAGAGTGGTCATTCTTGTCTTGTTCCCATTCTTAAGAGAATATCTT
This sequence comes from Galeopterus variegatus, assembly GCF_000696425.1. Classification (NCBI taxonomy): domain Eukaryota; kingdom Metazoa; phylum Chordata; class Mammalia; order Dermoptera; family Cynocephalidae; genus Galeopterus; species Galeopterus variegatus. Next base: position 53,301 of record NW_007733353.1, on the reverse strand, counting down.
TCAATTATTCCCCACTCAGGATGATATTGACAGTGGGTTTGTTGTATATGGCTTTAATTGTGTTGAGACACTTTCTTTCTATACCTAATTTACTGAGAGTTTTTATCATGAAGGGATGGTGAGTTTTGTCAAATGCTTTTCAGCATCTATTGAGATAATCATATAGTTTTTGTTTTTGATTTTGTCGATGTGGTGTATCACATTTATTGACTTGCATATGTTAAACTATCCTTGCATCCCTAGGATTAATCCCACTTGATTATGGTGTATAATTTTTCGGATGTGTTGCTTTGTTGTATTTGCTAATACCTTATTGAAGATTTTTGTATCTATATTCATCAAATATTTTGGCCTATCATTTTCTTTTTTTGTTGTATCTTTGCATGGTTTTGTTGTCAGGGTGATGTTTGCCTCATAGAATGAGTTTTGGAGAATGGCCTCTTGTTTAAATGTTTTGGAATAGTTTGAAGAGAATTGGTATTCATTCTTCTTTAAAAGTTTGGCAGAATTTGGCAGAAAAGCCATCCAAATCTGGGCTTTTCTTTGTTGGGAGACTGCTGATAACTGCTTCAATCTCTTTGCTTGTTATTGGCCTCTTCAGATGTTCCAGAAGAATAGAAAGATTGCTAAATAAACNTCTTTGCTTGTTATTGGCCTCTTCAGATGTTCCAGAAGAATAGAAAGATTGCTAAATAAACAATCTAACACTACACTTCAAGACACTACAAAAACAAGAAAAATCCAACCCCTAAGTAAGTAGATGGAAAATTAATTAAGATCAGAGCAGAACTAAATGAAATAGAAACCTCCCAAAATGATAGCAAAGATAAATGAAACATAAAGTTGGTTTTTTGAGAAGACAAACAAAGTTGACACACCATTAGCTAGGCTAATGACAAAAAGAAGAAAGAAGACACAAATAACAAAAATTAGAAATGAAAAAGGAGTCATTACAATTGATACCACAGAAATACGAAGAATCATTAGAGACTTATAAACAACTACACACCAATAAATTTGAAAACCTGGAAGAAATGGACAAATTAATTTATATTTTCATATTAATTGTCATTGGTATGCAGCTATTATTACTT
>NW_007733353.1:44475-51364 GCF_000696425.1 Galeopterus variegatus | reverse complement strand
AATCATTAGAGACTTATAAACAACTACACACCAATAAATTTGAAAACCTGGAAGGAATGGACAAATTAATTTATATTTTCATATTAATTGTCATTGGTATGCAGCTATTATTACTTTGTACTCCTTAACTGAATTAGAAAGTCAATATTGTGCTGGTTTTGTATCTGTGATGTCTTTCTTATTTTCATTAAATTTTGAAATTCTAGGCATAAAATTTGGTATAATCTGTCTTTTGATTAACTGATAATATTCTTCTGTGACTCCTTCTGTAATTAATACTTTTTTCAGTTTGGTAAGAAATAATCATGAATACTTTTCATGTGAATTATTTGGCTACATTTTCTCTTTAGTGTTAATTTTTAGTAATTGATTTTTTTAGAAAATCTTTTGTATGAAGCAAGTTTTCAAAACATATAAACAGTCAAATCATACGCTATAAATTACAGGAGCAAAAGTTGGGTGGAGTGCTTTTGGGAAGTTTGTTCCTTTGAAATCAGCTGTGTGTACAGGGAAATTTAGAAAACCATGCATATGTCCATAACAAGTCACATACCCAGAAAATACTTGAGAAGATCCAAGTTTTGACCCTGGGCTGAATCCTAGGCTCAGTGCAACCATAGGTAACTGCTGAATAAACATACTGGCAGAGAGATAATTGGCAAAGACTAGGAAAAAACTCTTGCACAATATTAAAAGATTCACTCAAAAATAATCAACAACTTAAATATAAGTGCTCACATAATAAAACTCTTAGAAGAAAACAAGGAAAATCTTTGCGATCTTGTTTTGACAATGGATTCTTATACAGGGCATAAAAACATAACAAAATATAGATAAATTGGACCTCATCAAAATTTAAAAATATGCGCATCAGTGAACATTCTCAAAAATGGAAAGAAAACCTACAGAAGAAGAGAAAATATTTGGAAATCATATACCTGATAATTGTCTAGTATTCAGAATTTATCAAGAACATTTACAACTCAAAATCAAAAAGACAAGTAAGCCAACTTAAAAATAGGCAAAGTAATTGAATAGACATTTCTCCAAAGCTATACAAATGGCTAACAAGCACATGGAAAGATGCTCAACATCATTATTCATTAGGCAAATGCAAATCAAAACCAAAATGAAATATCATTTCCCACCCATTAGAAAGTAACAGTGCTGGCAAGAATGTGGAGAAATTGGAATTCTCATATATTGCTAGTGGGATTGTAAAGTAGTTTTACCTTTGAAGACAGGTTGGTTATTTCTCAAAAAAACTAAACATAGAATTATCATTTTACCCAGCAATTTCACTCCTAGGTATGTACCCCAAATATTTGAAAACAGATACCAAACTAATAGCTGTATGTGAATTTTTATAAGAGCACTATTCAAAATAGACAAAAATTGGAAACTACAAAAACATCCACGAATAGCTGAATGGATAAGCAAATTGTAGTGTATACATACAACAGAATATCATTCACTCATAAAAAGGAATGAAGTAGTGATACATGCTAAAACGTGGGTATGACTTAAAAACATTATGCTAAATAAAAGAAGCCAAACATTTAGGGACACATATGTATGATTCTATTTATATAAAAACCCAAAATAGATAAATCCATACAGACAGACATAGATTGGTTGTTTCCAGGTAGTACAGGAAGGGAGGAAACAGGGAGTGGCTGCTCAAGGAATGTAGGACTTTATCTTGGGGTAATGAACATACTTTGGAACTAGATAGAGATGGTGGTTGCACAACATTGTGAATATACTAAATGAACTGATTTATTCACTTTTAAATGGTTAATTTTCATTATGTGATTTTCACCTCAATTGGAAAAAGAGAGATCTTTGTAAAATTGTATCATGTGTTCTGTCTTTTCCCCCAATTTTTATCATCAATTTATGCTTTCTTTGCATTATGATCNTTTGCTTCTTATCTATGGGCAGTTGGAATAAGTATTATATAAACATGTAATTTAATGTTTATAATAGAAGTCAACTGTAGAAAGGATATATGCTTACTGAAATGATAAAATCATTTACTACATGTTGGTTATTAGACCAAAGTCAATTGGTTTATTACGCTGAAGACAACTTCAAACTTCTTTAAACAAAATAATTTTTTACTGATTGTCAGTGTGTAACAATGTATGATTAAAAATCAGTCAATGGACCATTATCTACATTAAATAGATAATGTAATAATACATTGTCAATTCCCTCATGTTAAAACATTTTGACTAACAGATTTTCAAGTGAAGAAATGCTTACCTACTTAGCAATTCTTACAATTATATTTTTAGTATTTTCTACTTTTCAATTAAAGTGAAATATAAAGCATAGTTCATAAATATTAAAATAATTTTTTGTACAAAACATTTTGTCAGTCTAGATGCCATTTATCTTTATGGACTCATTGAGAGATAGCTACATTATTTTTACTAAGTATTAATTTTAATTATTTAAGATGGTTGAATTTTGGGTTCCTCTTCCCTTTCTTCTTATACTTAGCCTTACTGCTTGAATTATTTATATATATATACATATATATATATGTATATATATATATATATTTATATATATATTTATATATAATTATATATATAATTTTATATATAATTATTTATATATATTTATGATCATATAAACATTTTTATATGAACAATATAGATACCTCCTGCCTCCAACTACACCACTCATATACACATACACATCTCCTCTATAATTGACAGCTTTCTATAATCCAATCAATCAGAAATGAATGAGAGCAGGTAGAATGTTATTAAGATAGTAAGACAAATCAGATCACAGTACAAATAAGCAGAAGCTTTATTTTTTNATAATTCTTAATTTAGTCTTTTCTCCTCTGGAAAACTATCTCAGTAGGGGAATCTGAAAAACTAATCAGAATTTATGTACGCGTATGTTTGTGCAACATTGTTTACAATCTGGGAAATTAGAAATTAAAATAGACCTGCCAGTAGGTGATTAATACAATGAGATAAACATGCCCACTTTCTTTATTCACCGCCTCCCTCACATTGACACACCTTATCAGCATTTATACTTGGAACACTGATGTAGCGTCTTGAGTGGTCTTCTGGATCGTCTCAGGTAAGCCTCAGGTAAGACACTAATCAGGCCAAACCATTATAAAGAACAAGCCATTATGAGGTTCTTATTTTACCAGGACATTCTCTTTTATAACATTTGACAGAGAAAAAATTTAACATTTTAATGCACTTATTAGATTAATGTATGTCTTTACAAATAGATTGTAGTCTTCATAAAATCAAGAATTTTGTCTATTTTTCATCATTGCTTCTCAAACATGTACTTCATGCATTTGATCATTCAATAAATTTTTGTTAAATTAATAAAAGAATAAATAAACAAACAATGGTAAATTATGGTAGAACTAATAAAATTATATAATTAGACAAAGTACTTTTGGAAAAGTGGAAAAAGTCTCTTGATATAATTCAATTAAAAAAGGGAATACAATTTTTCTTTTACCTATTTTATGATGAATAATATGTTAAGATGTGCAAGTTAAAGGAAAAGGCTAGAAGAAAATATTTTAATAAGAGTATTTTATGAATATGACTCATGAATATTCTGTAAAAGAGTAGGAGATGATACTCTAGTAAAAATTAACTAATATTTAAGTGCTGATCTTAAAAAGCTTTAAGAAATTAAACCAATCTTATCATAATTAAGAAACCAGGAAAAAAGAAGACGATTTTAGAATCTAAATGCAGTTATAGGTCCAGTAAGGAGTCATGTGTTATAGGGAAGAGTTACACTAATCTTGCATTTTTATAAACTTCTTTGTCCCCAAATAAAAATTAAAGACTTTTTTTTTTAACATTTCAAGAAAAAAAGGGCGTTGCCTTCCCTGTAAAATCTTTTACTATTAACTTGGTCAGTGCAGACCACACAGAAAATCACATAACATGGTCTGTTTAGAAACAATGAGAGCATGCTATTCATGAGCTCCTTTCTCACACCTGTGAGAAAGCAAGTGTTGGTAAATTGGGCTTTTCATCACTTTCCTTCTAAAATCCAATTAAAATACAAATACACACTGAGATAAATATGTTTGGACTTTGCTAATGACTTTCTCATGAACATAACTCTTAAAACCAATCTTCTGAAAAACACAAATGATGACATATAGATATTAGGTGCTATCATGTTGAAGGGACACCTACACCCCCATGTTCACCGCAGCTCTATTTACAATAGCCAAGATATGGAACCAACCTAAGTGTCAACTGACGGACAGCTGGATAGAGGAAATGCGGGATATATAAACAACCGAATACTACTCAGCCATAAAAAAGAATGAAATTCTGCCATTTGCAGCAACATGGAGTCTGGAGAAAATTATGTTAAGTGAAATAAGCCAGTCAAGTAAAGAGAAGTACTGCATGTTCTCACTTATAACTTGGTGTTAAGAGACAGAGAGAGACAGAGACAGAGACAGAGACAGGAAGGAAGGACAGAAGGAAGGAAGGAAGGGAGGAAGGGAGGACCAAAGCAATCTGTTGAACTGTCCGAAGGGGAAAAACAAATCTAAGAATACTAGAGATGCCCCTCTAGGGCAGGGGTTGGGGAGGGCTAGGTTGGGTAAAGGTTATAAAGACAAGTCATAATTTGTAGTAATAATATGCTTATAAAAAGTAATTAAAAAGTTAGGTGTTTAAACATACTGAGGCCAAAAGTCTATATTATCATGATAATAACTCACTTTTAATATAGCTTATTATTTATTTCATATCTCTTCATACTATTGCTTAAAGTAAGATGTCGACTCAGAAGAAATAAAATTTAAAAATGTGTTCAACTCATATTTTAAGGACATAATGTTTTCGGTGGCATTGTTTGAATTTAAAGTGGTTGTAATGAACTGACTAACCAGAATATTATTCCCTTCAGATGAAGATATTTATATAGTTCCCTACTTATGTGGATACAAGGAAGCTGCTTTAATCAAACCACCACTGATGGCAGTGAAATGCTGAATNTGGGACACCTACACCCCCATGTTCACCGCAGCTCTATTTACAATAGCCAAGATATGGAACCAACCTAAGTGTCCACTGATGGACAGCTGGATAGAGGAAATGCGGGATATATAAACAACCGAGTACTACTCAGCCATAAAAAAGAATGAAATTCTGCCATTTGCAGCAACATGGAGTCTGGAGAAAATTATGTTAAGTGAAATAAGCCAGTCAAGTAAAGAGAAGTACTGCATGTTCTCACTTATAACTTGGTGTTAAGAGACAGAGAGAGACAGAGACAGAGACAGAGACAGGAAGGAAGGACAGAAGGAAGGAAGGAAGGGAGGAAAGGAGGACCAAAGCAATCTGTTGAACTGTCCGAAGGGGAAAAACAAACCTAAGAATACTAGAGATGCCCCTCTAGGGCAGGGGTTGGGGAGGGATAGGTTGGGTAAAGGTTATAAAGACAAGTCATGATTTGTAGTAATAATATGCTTATAAAAAGTAATTAAAAAGTTAGGTGTTTAAACATACTGAGGCCAAAAGTCTATATTATCATGATAATAACTCACTTTTAATATAGCTTATTATTTATTTCATATCTCTTCATACTATTGCTTAAAGTAAGATGTCGACTCAGAAGAAATAAAATTTTAAAATGTGTTTAACTCATATTTTAAGGACATAATGTTTTTGGTGGCATTATTTGAATTTAAAGTGTTTGTAATGAACTGACTAACCAGAATATTATTCCCTTCAGATGAAGATATTTATATAGTTCCCTACATATGTGGATACAAGGAAGCTGCTTTAATCAAACCACCACTGATGGCAGTGAAATGCTGAATCAATGGTGCATTAATAATTAAAGTGCTATTTCTACTTCTTATAAATTATAATAGAGAAAATTGAGTCATACCTTCCATACGCACATGTGAGAAAAGACCATAGTTTGTTAGACCTATGCTAAATGCAATTTTACTGAAATAGATTTTACACTCATTAAAGTTAGGAAGTATATTAAATCATACTGGATACACATGCTGCTCTGCTTACATTATTTCAAAATGTTTTTTAGAGTAGAACAAAGATCTATCACTCAGTCATCTTCGAGTTATCATAATTATGTTACAACACCAAGATTTCATTTGTAGTGCAAGTTAAAGGAAAAGGCTAGAAGAAAATATTTTAATAAGAGTATTTTATGAATATGACTCATGAATATTCTGTAAAAGAGTAGGAGATGATACTCTAGTAAAAATTAACTAATATTTAAGTGCTGATCTTAAAAAGCTTTAAGAAATTAAACCAATCTTATCATAATTAAGAAACCAGGAAAAAAGAAGGCGATTTTAGAATCTAAATGCAGTTATAGGTCCAGTAAGGAGTCATGTGTTATAGGGAAGAGTTACACTAATCTTGCATTTTTATAAACTTCTTTGTCCCCAAATAAAAATTAAAGACTTTTTTTTTTAACATTTCAAGAAAAAAAGGGCGTTGCCTTCCCTGTAAAATCTTTTACTGTTAACTTGGTCAGTGCAGACCACACAGAAAATCACATAACATGGTCTGTTTAGAAACAATGAGAGCATGCTATTCATGAGCTCCTTTCTCACACCTGTGAGAAAGCAAGTGTTGGTAAATTGGGCTTTTCATCACTTTCCTTCTAAAATCCAATTAAAATACAAATACACACTGAGATAAATATGTTTGGACTTTGCTAATGACTTTCTCATGAACATAACTCTTAAAACCAATCTTCTGAAAAACACAAATGATGACATATAGATATTAGGTGCTATCATGTTGAAGGGACACCTACACCCCCATGTTCACCGCAGCTCTATTTACAATAGCCAAGATATGGAACCAACCTAAGTGTC
>NW_007733353.1:40446-43475 GCF_000696425.1 Galeopterus variegatus | reverse complement strand
GGTCTCCACATGGGATCCGAACCCTTGGCGGGAGCGCCGCCGTGCTCCCAAGCAGCGCACTATCCAGTGCGCCACCGGGCCGGCCCAAGATAGATCAACTTTAAAAAATCATCTTTAAATTATTAAACTGTTCTTTCACATGCTTAACTTGAATAGAGGACCTGAAAACCTCTGAGTTCAAGGTCATCAAGGTTGCAAATGTGTGTGGATAGAGCTCCTGGAGTGAGCACAGTATCTTACAAAGTTGCTTCGATATTTGATGGTAATGCAGCTTTCAGAGAATGAGGAACCATTTAAGTCAGAGGAGCTCAGAGTATCTGGACTGCTGCACTCTGTATGATGGAACAGATGAGGAAGGATGTTTTATGCCACCTATATCTTACTGCCTCATTTAATTAACTGCAGGCCTGACTGTGAGTAGAATTGACGAGTGTGATAGGAACAGGTATGAACGTGAACTGTGAACCAGAAAACAGCTTCAGCTCACATTTCTGTCTTGTTATCCATTGACTATTTGTACATCCGTTATTCTGCTGCTCCTTTATAAAAGGAACGTATAACCTGTAGCTATTAGAGTTTATTCAAAGGTCCTCCAAGTATCGATCAGCCACAGCATGATAGTGGACCATAACGTAGGGAAATAACAAAACGTATCTGCTATTTAATTGTGTATTTAGGTGGAGAGATATACTGAAATAATATAATCATAATAGACACTGGAAGGCATTTGGAGCTGCCAAGTTTCCTGTAAGTTGCCTTCAGTATAAAAAATTTGTCTCAGGATCAGTACATTCTTTTTAGTCACTGATCATCTAAATGGCAACTGGATAAGTGGTTGAAGACACGGCTTGATTTAAGGATATAATGATTTAGTTACAAGTAACAAGCAAACATTAATTTCAATCTAGCTCAAGTATAAAACACATTTATTGACTTCAGAGAAGACAAATCTCAGCAAAGGGGAAACAAAGGATAGAAAGAAAGAAAAAAGAATTGGAGCCTGTCAAAAGGGCATAAAAGCCAATCTGAAAGAACCCCCAATGGCCAAATCTTTAATAACTTTAGCAATATTAGAANTGAAATAATATAATCATAATAGACACTGGAAGGCATTTGGAGCTGCCAAGTTTCCTGTAAGTTGCCTTCAGTATAAAAAATTTGTCTCAGGATCAGTACATTCTTTTTAGTCACTGATCATCTAAATGGCAACTGGATAAGTGGTTGAAGACACGGCTTGATTTAAGGATATAATGATTTAGTTACAAGTAACAAGCAAACATTAATTTCAATCTAGCTCAAGTATAAAACACATTTATTGACTTCAGAGAAGACAAATCTCAGCAAAGGGGAAACAAAGGATAGAAAGAAAGAAAAAAGAATTGGAGCCTGTCAAAAGGGCATAAAAGCCAATCTGAAAGAACCCCCAATGGCCAAATCTTTAATAACTTTAGCAATATTAGAATTAATGATAGACAGTATTAGATTATAACCCAAAGAACAGGATAAATATACACAATGCCATATCTATATAAATACATAGCTGACTAGAATAAATAAACAGAAAGAATGGACAATTTTTCCTTAGAAAAGAATTCCAATTAATAAATGTAAACAGAGTAAAAGAAATAGAAAATCACCATTAGAACAACACAGCAATATTTCCTGCAGGCAAGACCCAGCACTGTGCATTATAATAGTGAGCAAAGGTTTAAAAAACTGAAATATATACCTATGCTCAAAGTTTCTCCCTCACATTAATTACAAAGGAGAAATAATGGTAACTATACAATGGAGAAGGCTGGCACTAAATATAGTAAACAAGTGATCAAATTTAGCATTACCGAGAATAGCACTTAATATTATGTGCTCCTTGACATGATGTACTGAGAAAGATACGTCACTTTTGTGGTTCTCTACTCAATAATGCATAACTTCAATATTGTTATGAAAAATATTGTCAAACTCAAATTGAGAGGTTTTCCAAAAAAGCAACTGAACAGGACTCTTCAAAAGTTTCAAGGTCATGATAAGCAGGGAAAGACTGAGAAACAGTTACATATTTAGGGTGACTAAGGAGACAGGACAACCGAATACTATGAGAAATCTTGGGTTTTCCTTGACTTTAGCCAGAATGATCAACGGCACCACCTCAGCCACGGATGGCATTCAGGTCAGCCTCAACGCATGGGCCAGTGCATTTCTGGATGATAGAATCACCCTAGGCTTCCTCCTTGTGAGGCAATGTCAGACTTCAAATCTGTAATACATCCTGCAGTACCCAGATAAATGCCTCAAGCCAATGTAAAGGTCAATTCCAGACCTTCTGGAGAAATCCACCTGGCTTACTAAGGTAGACCGTGAAGGTTTAAACCATTTGTTCAAAATTTGATATTTGTGCTCAGGACCATGGGAGGCATGGTTGAAGTCAATACTTCAGGTTGACTTCCTGTCGTTGCTTGGAGTTGTACTGGTAATAGCCTTAATTAAATGCTGGATAAGGAAACAGAAATGGATTTGTTACTAGATTCTGTTGGTCATATTTGTTAATGGCCAATGGAGTGGTATATTTACAGGAAAATTCAACACAAACCAGCACAGTGTAGATACAAGAAGTGAATATTGTTGAACAAAAATTCTCCATGGTCTGTTGCATTTCTGCCTTTGTTCTGAACCATCTTTGTAAAGATGATTTTTTTTTTTTAACAAACAGACTTGGAATATAAAGATAGTGTCTCCCTTCAAAGCAAAGGACCTATTTGCTTACTATCCAATATAATAAAGATAATATCTCCCTTAGAGCTAAAGTTGGGCAAGCTTACTACCCACTATAAAACATCTGGATCTCTAAGCTTGTGGTTCTTCTATAATGCACCCTACTGAGACTCAGGGAACTGGTACAGGTGCTGACACTTTGGCCACTGCTCTTTCTGTGAGTTTAATACAGTTTATTGCCTCTGACCGGGGAGAATAACATACATTCTTCCATCTTCCATGTAACTGTGGCAGGCTAACTTGTCAGGTTATAGTGG
>NW_007733353.1:38520-40150 GCF_000696425.1 Galeopterus variegatus | reverse complement strand
TAACATACATTCTTCCATCTTCCATGTAACTGTGGCAGGCTAACTTGTCAGGTTATAGTGGGGTAAAAACTCAGACCATTCATGGTGGTTGACAACCACCATAACCTGCTATTTCTTTTAAAGAAAAAAAAGGAGGTCAAATTTACTGTAATAGGTATACTGATAGTCAAGAGCAAATTGAAGGCTCTAAATGTTACACATAAGACATTATATAGAGTGGACATTAAATTTCAGGAGAGAACACGGTAAAATTTTTTAGGAATAACCTATAACCTGCTTTCTACTCACATCTTCAGTTAAACAGCTCTCATTTCTAATTGTTAGATAAACAATTTCCAATTTCTATATCGCTGAACCTCTCTGTTACATTGGAAATTTTGATCATTCCATTATACTTAAAAATTTCCCTTTATGTCTGGAACATTTAATTGTCTGCTTCTATTCATACTTTTCTGATTATTTAGTTTTTTTTTTTTTTTTTCAAAAGGCTATCTGTCCTTATCTTCTAAAAGTTGTAATTTCTCCAGGATTTGCCCAGTGTAAAAGTTTATCCACCTTCATAGATTTAACTTATCCGGTGTATGCTTTTTACTCATAACGGGATATACCTCCAGCTTATACCATTCCCCGGAGTCCCAGCTGACTACCAGATAACTCCTTGAGAAAACTTGAACATATGTTCAAAACTGAATACCCAACTTTGTATTTTAAACACTTTTTATTATTATTTTTATTAGTTGGTGATATGATTCAATCAGGTACCTGAAAGGTATGGGCTCCTTCATTCACTTTTACTTCCCTGTCTTATGAAGTACCTAGTCCTTCTGAGCAGTAGCAAAGTGTCCCTTCCTCTCCATTCTTAATATTAACGTTCTTGGTATATCTGGCATCTGTTACTTTCTGCGCTTGTTCTGTGAATTAAAATTAACTTCTCTGCTGCTGCTAGACTTGTGTCTCCTTACAAATGCCCATAGGATAAAATGAAAATTAGCCCTGGATTCAAGAACCTCTGTGAACCTTTGTGTCCTGCCACTTCCTCTGCATTGAGCTCTATGGTCAAGCAATAGTTAACTATGACTTTCTGCTGCTACTCTTACAAACATACACAGACAATACGGTCACCTCCAAGACTGGCTCATGCCATGTCCTGGAGTGCTCAGGTGCCTGGAATGTTTCTATGTTTCCTATTTTTCCTAAAGAGACAATTCTGCCTTTAAGAATCAGGACTGACCTTACTTTTTCGGAAAACATCTTCAGTCCTGATAATTCACTGAGTCTATTATTTGGTATTAAATTGCTTCTTTTTGTTACTTTTGTATGTTGTGTATGTTCTGAATTCCTCTTACTGAAACCAGAGAGTGTTTTTCGATCATGTTTGCTTTTCTGCTCTCCCCAGTCAGTGAATTCCTTAAGGTCAGATAAAGTCAAGAAGCATGACTTATTCATCTTTTTTGTTTTGTTTTGTTTCTGTCCCCAACACAATAACTAGTGCAGACTCAGCAATTAAAAAAAAATAGTTAATGGAATGAACAAGTACAAGTGATATGATATTTATATCTACTTATAGGTACACACACATACATACAGAATCTGCTCATTACAACTGAAAATTGACTACAATTTTTGCTGC
>NW_007733353.1:34890-37008 GCF_000696425.1 Galeopterus variegatus | reverse complement strand
TTTTTTTTTTCTGTTTTAGAAATTGCATATTGATTCTTATTTTAAAAGATAGATTTCTTGTCTTTTGTAACCAGTTCCACACTGAACTTTCCTCCCCAATTCTCTCATTACAGTGTCATCATCACTTTTCTCAAACAACATTCTGCGTATATATTATGATGATATATGCTTATATATTATAATATAAATATTATTATAGCCGAGATATGTAGGGCATTAAAATGACATTTGATTTCTTATATGGCCTTTGGTCTGTAAACTTTAGTTAATAATTGTCTCTGTTTTTTAGTCATTTGACGACAGAATTCAAATTTTCTATCCTACTCTCTTTTATTCTGGTTGTCCTTTAAGCCCACTGCACATCTCTTCCCCAGGAACGTTTCCATGTTATAATCTGGTAATTCCTTTAAACAACAACAACAAAAAGCTTTAATGAAGTATAGCCTTTCCAGAAAAAAATGGTACAAAACATAAATGTTACATTATTTTGTTTTTGTACCACTTACTTTAACAGCATAAGTGATACAAAAACATAAACTCAACAAACATTCACATATTGAGCCACCATACATCATGAGCCTCCATACCACAGAGAGCATTTTTACTGAAATCTGAAAGCCTCCCCTTGTGCTATACCCCAGTCGCTCTGTCCCAGCGTTACTACTATCCTAACCTCTAACACGGTAGATTAGTTTTACCTCTTTTGTGCTTTTCATAAATAAAAAGAGGATATACATTTTTATTTCTGACTTTGTTCTCTTAATATTATTTTTTGTGAGATTATCTGTACTGTGTGGAATTATAGTATTCACTATAAATGCATTCTATTGTGAAACATTTGGGTTCCTTCCAGGTTTAGTTTACTTTAGCTTTGTTTTATTGTAAGTGGTCGGTTTAGGTGTTTGGTGTTAGTGCTCTATTGTCTTTTAAATTTTGGTGTTGCTATTGAGAATTTTATGTCGTTCTGATTTCTGTGTTCTGAAAATTTCCAATGATGTGTTTGTGTGTACATGTGTGTGTGTGTGCATGTGCGTGTGTGTTTTATTAATTGTATTAAGCACTTAGGAAGTCATTTCACTCTCAACATAAATATTTTCAGTTCTCAAAAATAATTTGGTCCAATTTATTTCCCAGTTTACTCCCATTTAACTTCCTCTTTTTTTAAAAAAAAAATATATTATTTGTGTATTAAACCTCTTCAAATAATTCTCTAAATCTCCAATTACTTTCACTAATTTTTCATGGATATTTTTTGGGCTTACTTCTGAAAAGATTTCTGTAACATTTTCCCACCTCTTTTAATTTTTAAATTTAGCTATCATAGTTTCATTCCCTAAGCACTTTATAATGCTAATCATATGAATTTTTTAGCAGCCTCCTCTGTTTGCTTCAGTAATGCAATATCTTCTCTTATTTCACTGAGAAAATGAATACATGTATGTATATACATTTTTTTAATTCAGAGCATTTTTTCCTTTGTCTTAACTTTTTATCAGACATTTTTTAGCTTTATCATGTCATATGACATTGTAGAAACTTTTTATGAATATTTGTTATTTAGTTTTATATTAATATATATATATATTTTTTTGTCTTTTTGTCGTGTCCGGCAGCGGACCGCAACCCTCAGTGTCGTGCCCGTACCAGACCAGGACCGGCAACGGGATCGCAACCCTCGGTGCTGCTCCTGCACCTCGCTCAGCCAGTGAGCGGGAACCGGTCTGTATGTGGGATCCGAACCCTCGGCGGGAGCACCACCGCGCTCCCAAGCGGTGCACTGTAGCAGTGCGCCACCGGGCTGGCCCAGTTTTATATTAATATTTAATCATAAAGATCTAACATGTTGTACAGAGGATTTTTCCACAGTTGGGAATTGATTATGTCATTTAGACATGCTAAAGACCTATAGCTACTTTTTATTTTTAGTTATGTGGCTTGAGCATTCTGAGAGGGGGATGGAGGCTGAAGATCTCACGGTTTGATACGCACACTTTTACTTAGATTTCCTGTCTTCATTATGGTTTCCACCATTATGCTCTTCAGCTTCCACAGTTTTATGAAATACATGTACTTCCTTTCATTGTCTTGCATTTCATTGTGTTGACCTTTTGATTTATG
>NW_007733353.1:7927-34422 GCF_000696425.1 Galeopterus variegatus | reverse complement strand
ACCCTCGGCGGGAGCACCACCGCGCTCCCAAGCGGTGCACTGTAGCAGTGCGCCACCGGGCTGGCCCAGTTTTATATTAATATTTAATCATAAAGATCTAACATGTTGTACAGAGGATTTTTCCACAGTTGGGAATTGATTATGTCATTTAGACATGCTAAAGACCTATAGCTACTTTTTATTTTTAGTTATGTGGCTTGAGCATTCTGAGAGGGGGATGGAGGCTGAAGATCTCACGGTTTGATACGCACACTTTTACTTAGATTTCCTGTCTTCATTATGGTTTCCACCATTATGCTCTTCAGCTTCCACAGTTTTATGAAATACATGTACTTCCTTTCATTGTCTTGCATTTCATTGTGTTGACCTTTTGATTTATGTCTTTTTTTTAATCCCTTTGCTGAAATGTTAGTGAGGTTTCAGAAGGAAATGGAGATGGAGATAACCAAGTGTAAACCCATATTTAACTAGATAACTAAGTGTAAATCCAACATGTTTAACTAGATGATCTCATATTGCTTCTAATTCCAGTAACATTCCTGCAAGTTAGAAAGACAGAATGTGTGAAAATTAATTATTTACTGACATTTTATTTCTTTCATTGATTTTTTTTCTTCAATCATTTAATAAATACTTCTTGGCTCCTTAGATGCTGTGCTAAGAAATCAACTACAGCAATTAAACAGAGACATATGACCTTTGCCTTTAGGGTGCTTACAGTCACTTGAGAAATTTAGGTCTTGTAATATCACATGAAATGTGTATTGTGAGGAAAAAAAAAAGAGAGAGAACATGATGATGAATATAAAGGTGAGTAATCTTATCTTAGAGATCATGGTGGCTTTCCTGAAATATTTGTGGTTAATCTGATATCTAATATGTAAGTAAAATTAAGCAATGTAGTTCTGCCAAAATGGGAATCCGGGAGAGATAGCATTTTAATTATGGGGAAAATCATATTCAAAGACCCCTAAGGTAGAAAAGAACATTGCATATTTCAGAAACTCAAAAAGATTAAGATGTTTGGAATATATAGAATGAGAGCATTTTCCAGAATATAATTGTTAATCTAGGTAGAAAAAAGGTGATTCAGGGTCTCTTTCTGTTTTGAAATTTATGAGAATAGTAATGTATGAGAGTGTCTTAATCACATTACATTTCTAAAAGGTCCTTTTTAATTCTTTTTGGGAACAAAAAGTAATGAGAAATGAGAACTTAAACCAAGTGGTAAGCCAGTGGGTTGAAAATAAAAATTTAGTATGTTCTTGTATCACATGAGTTTTTCTAACACAAATTAACTGATCCAAATAGCTAAGTAGAGGAATTGTGCCAATATAATATAAAGTTTTTGTTTTTTTTTTCTTTTTTCTATCTTTTTTGTATTCTTATTTTTATTTATGCATATTTGTGGGGTACAGAGTTGACTATCAGTATTTGTGTACAGTATGTGATGATCAAATCAATATTATTAGCGTGTTTATCACTATAAATTGTCATTACTTTTTGTGTCCCTTACCCAGTTACTCCCTGTCATTTAGGAACTACATACAGGTCTGTTCTCTCCTTCTGAAAGTTTAAAGTTTTATTATGATCTTTCTATCTTTCTTTGTGTCTTAGCTGGCACTTATGAGCGAGGATATGTGGTATTTCTCTTTCCATGTCTGGCACATCCTCCAAGCTCATCCATGCACCTGCCAATGTCAGAATTCCTTTTTCTTTTTTGTGGTTGAGTAGTGTTCCGCTGTGTATACATACACCACATTTTCCTTATCCAGTCATCTGCTGATGGACATTCAGGTTGGTTCCTTATCTTGACTACTGTACATAGAGCTGCAATGAACCTGGTAGTGCCCACGTACTTTTATCATACAATTTTTTTTCTACAGTAGTAAAGTCTGGATAGTGGGAACAGAATAATCATAAGCAGGAAAAATACCCCCACTGGTTGGCTGCTTACAAACAGGCCTTTTTTTTTTCAGCTTTAAGAAAGTTAAAATAAGTGCCTAGGGTTTACTACTTCAACTTAATATGTAAAACAAACTTAAGACGACTCTTAAAGGCAGAGACAAGTAGGCAGCCCAGCCAGGGACCTTTGGGCCTGAGGAATAAACTGATGGCGAGTTTCCCGGGTTTCTTTCGGCCTCGTAGATCCCACATGTGGAATGGAAAAAGCCAGCAACGTAGAAACACCAGTAGGGGCTCCCACTGTTGACTACACTGGCATGGCGGTGAGAGAGGGCTTGCTGGCAGCCTGTGGGGGTGAAAGTACTAGATGACTCCTGAGCCTCTGGGTCATCAACCCAGTGTGAGTCGTGGGTGCCTGGTTATAGCCTGGTGAGTGCGGAAGCCCAGGTCCGCCCTCCGGGCGTTGCTGGCACGAGTGGAGACAGGCTCACAGTTTCTTCCGTGGTGTCTGGCTGGCATAGATCTGTTATTGCCTAAACATTTTCTGTCACTCAGGCTACTTCTTTTCTGACTAAAGAAAGGATTTTGTTGACACTCTTTTTGCCTACTCCAGTCGGTGTTTCTACGTTGCCAGCTTCTTCCGCTCCATGTCTGGGATAGAGGAGACCAAAGGAAAACCCAGGAAACCCATCATCATTGCTTGATGCTTCTTGGCTTTTATACTTTGATTAACGTGTGCCGTGGTGGAATTTTCTAATTGGTGCTTTTGTGGTTTTTGTTGTTATTATCATATTTATGCCACATGAGATTCTCTGAGCCTATTAAAAATTTGATGTCTTTCATGAATTTTGGGATTTCTCACCTGTTATTGCTTCAGTTATTGTTTCTGTCCTTCTTCGTCTCTACTCTAGTTCTGGTCTCCCAACTAAACACGTTAGGCATTTTATTGTGACCTACATGACTCGTACGTTTCTTTCTGTATTATCTTTCTCATAACTTTCTTTGCTTTATTTTGATCTTGTATATTGACTGTCTTTAAGTTCAATAATGTCATTTTCTGCTGTATCTAATATACTTTTGAAGCCATCTATTGAGTTCTTAATACCAAGAGTTGTATTTTTTAGTCCTAAAATATTGATTTTACCATTATTTCTAGATTCTAATCTGTATTGAAGTTTTCTATGTTTTTATGTGTTTTTGTCATCATTTTAGTTTCTTGAACATATTAACCGTAGCCACTTTTAAGTTTGTGCATTGTTAACATCTTTTATTTTTTATTTTGGTTTTTGGCTATACAGTCTAAAATGGAGAAAGTGGAGTTATGAGATAATAAGAGAGAAACATAGTCCTGGTGACAAAATTTTAGACTTCAAATCAAGAATGCCTGAAGCATCATTATCTCTAAAATTGCAGTTATGTTAGAAAACACATTTACTATATTTAAATCTATTTGTATTGGGGCATTTTGTCATCTGTAACTAATAGATGTGTAGCAGGATTAAGGTTAAACTGATGCTGAAGATAAAGTGAATGGACAGAATCTAATTACATTAGTGAATTCTATGGCATTTTCTATCCCAGTTTATGGAGAAGTAGGGGCAGGACAAAATGTATTTTCTTACCACCTCAAGTTTTAATGAGAACACCCAGAGGGCACAATAATACAATAGAATTCCCTGGAGTGTGAGGCACATACTGGTTTCTAATTCGTATGTCAGATTTAAGTATAGATCTGTGAATATAGACCTGACGTCAGGACAGAAAAATGTGCACTTCTCATATATTGAATACAACTTCTAAATTTTGTTCCAAAACAAGAGTATTCCATGTGCATTTTCCTAAGAAAGCAGTCAGTGTAATAAAACGTGAATATTTTTGACAAGGTTATGGAGCACATAATGTCCCATTTTACCTCTAAGAGGGAAATTTCACAAACATGTTTATGTCACAGATAATTGGCTCTAGACACTTAGCTTATATTCTATATGGTTCTTGCAAAGTTAGAACAAAAATTTGTTTTCTCTTTTATTTCCTCTTGATTATGTCAACTCCCTCCCTAATTAACTTGTCTAGGATTACAAATGTAGGGATTATTTTATACTTGGGAGAGGCTACTACTATAGGTCACTCTGGTCTCCATGACTTTTTGGAATTTAAACCATGAATATAATAATCCTCTTAGAGGTAAAATGGGACATTATGGGTTACACACCTAAACAGCAAGAATGAATAAATAAATAAATAAATATAATTAGGTTCTAAAGAAGGAATTTAGCCACAAGTAATTCTTAGCCAGAGTATGAAAAGAACATGTTAGAAGGGTTGACTCTATATATTAGTAGAGAAAGGAATTTAAAATGCAAATCAGTTGTTTCTTTGGCCATATTTAAATTTATGAAAGGGGGTAAAAATGTGTGTGTTTTTTAAAACAAGTTTAGGTGATTTCAAATTCTGTTTGACTATGTTAGGTAAGAGTTTAAACATTTTTTTATAAGATAGTCACCCATTTATTGGGTATTTATCTCATTGGGAGTACTCTAGCTATGAGCAATGTAAAGTTTCACAATGGAAACAAATGTTTTTTCCTATGATAAATTCTAATACATGAAAATCACTAGAACAACTTGTGCGAGACTCCAAAATGCAGAAGTGAAAGGACTCGAGAGTCAAACCTAAAAGCCAAAACTGTGATATTTTTCCCAGACGTGCGCCACCAGGCCGGCCCCAAGACTGTGATATTTTTCCCAGACATCACCTCTTAAGGCATGCAACCCCGTGACTTCACAGGGAGTATACAGTCAGATTGCCCTCCAGTTTCAGCCCTCTTGCAAATTTAACCCAGGAAATTCTGTGTGTGTTTTCATGCCTCTAGTAAAATTAAAGTAGAATTAGAGAGAGACAGACAGACAGACAGACAGAGTTTTAATAACTTTTACCTAAATTTTAAAATGTTACCTTAAATGCTTTTAATTGATTAGACAATTGGCAGGGTTCTAAATAACATGAGTTATGTAGTAACTCTTAGTCATATTAGACTGCATTATATATGTCAATTTAACTTAAATTTACCTTGCAAATTTACACTATGATTTTAATAATTTCTTATTTAAGAAAAGATACATTTTATCTTATATATTTTTTTCTTTTCCACAAACTAGAAGAGTATTTGTTACTGATTTTTTTATAAAGTCAACCTCACCCTTTGAAACTTTTGTCTTTTTTTCCGTGTCCGGCAACGGATCGCAACCCTCAGTGTTGCCCCCGTACCGGACCAGGGACCGGCAACGGGATTGCAAACCTGGGTGTTGCTCCCACGCCTCGCTCAGCCAGTGAGCAGGAGCCGGTCCGTATGTGGGATCCGAACCCTCGGGCGGGAGCGCTGCCACGCTTCCCAAGCGGCGCACTATCCAGTGCGCCACCAGGCCGGCCCCAAGACTGTGATATTTTTCCCAGACATCACCTCTTAAGGCATGCAACCCCGTGACTTCACAGGGAGTATACAGTCAGATTGCCCTCCAGTTTCAGCCCTCTTGCAAATTTAACCCAGGAAATTCTGTGTGTGTTTTCATGCCTCTAGTAAAATTAAAGTAGAATTAGAGAGAGACAGACAGACAGACAGACAGAGTTTTAATAACTTTTACCTAAATTTTAAAATGTTACCTTAAATGCTTTTAATTGATTAGACAATTGGCAGGGTTCTAAATAACATGAGTTATGTAGTAACTCTTAGTCATATTAGACTGCATTATATATGTCAATTTAACTTAAATTTACCTTGCAAATTTACACTATGATTTTAATAATTTCTTATTTAAGAAAAGATACATTTTATCTTATATATTTTTTTCTTTTCCACAAACTAGAAGAGTATTTGTTACTGATTTTTTTATAAAGTCAACCTCACCCTTTGAAACCAGTGTTTTGAAAGGTCTCCATTAACTCTTCCTTTTGTAAGTGTTAAGATTATATGAGCCCACACAAATAAGTGGGAGGTGCTAATGGGCACTTTAAATTTTTTCCTGAATGCAGAGTATCTATTTAAAAAAAAAAAATGATGCTGCACACCTTTTTAAAAGCTCAGTCGTGTCTCTTCTGATTAACTGAATCTTACAGGAACGATCAAAAAGGTAACTGTAATAAACTTTTATGCTCTGCAAAACAGAGAGATATTGTGTATAAATGTTACAGAATTTTAATGTGAATCATAGGCTTATTTTTGCTACATATGGATAAAACTTATGTTTGCCTCGTTCTATTATGGAATGACTTACCTCTGACACAGTTAAATTTTCATGGACCCTAGTCTCATCACACATTCATGATATGCCAGAGAAAAATCTGTGTACCTATTGACTTTCACTGAGAATGACATAAAGAGATAATATGAACAATTATAGCTTTAAATTGCTTTGTGATGAACTATACCATATGTTTCTATCTGGACTTCTCAGAGTCCCAATCACCCAGAAGCTTGAGCAGCTGCTGCCATTTTGCAGATAATTGCTGTAAGATGCACTTTGTTCTTCCCTGTGTTCGTTTCTCCTTCTGTCTAAGTAAGTCCAATTGGATGCTTATCACATTCCTCCTTCTTAATGTGTCTGCTTTCCTTCCGANCTTTTGAAGCCATCTATTGAGTTCTTAATACCAAGAGTTGTATTTTTTAGTCCTAAAATATTGATTTTACCATTATTTCTAGATTCTAATCTGTATTGAAGTTTTCTATGTTTTTATGTGTTTTTGTCATCATTTTAGTTTCTTGAACATATTAACCGTAGCCACTTTTAAGTTTGTGCATTGTTAACATCTTTTATTTTTTATTTTGGTTTTTGGCTATACAGTCTAAAATGGAGAAAGTGGAGTTATGAGATAATAAGAGAGAAACATAGTCCTGGTGACAAAATTTTAGACTTCAAATCAAGAATGCCTGAAGCATCATTATCTCTAAAATTGCAGTTATGTTAGAAAACACATTTACTATATTTAAATCTATTTGTATTGGGGCATTTTGTCATCTGTAACTAATAGATGTGTAGCAGGATTAAGGTTAAACTGATGCTGAAGATAAAGTGAATGGACAGAATCTAATTACATTAGTGAATTCTATGGCATTTTCTATCCCAGTTTATGGAGAAGTAGGGGCAGGACAAAATGTATTTTCTTACCACCTCAAGTTTTAATGAGAACACCCAGAGGGCACAATAATACAATAGAATTCCCTGGAGTGTGAGGCACATACTGGTTTCTAATTCGTATGTCAGATTTAAGTATAGATCTGTGAATATAGACCTGACGTCAGGACAGAAAAATGTGCACTTCTCATATATTGAATACAACTTCTAAATTTTGTTCCAAAACAAGAGTATTCCATGTGCATTTTCCTAAGAAAGCAGTCAGTGTAATAAAACGTGAATATTTTTGACAAGGTTATGGAGCACATAATGTCCCATTTTACCTCTAAGAGGGAAATTTCACAAACATGTTTATGTTACAGATAATTGGCTCTAGACACTTAGCTTATATTCTATATGGTTCTTGCAAAGTTAGAACAAAAATTTGTTTTCTCTTTTATTTCCTCTTGATTATGTCAACTCCCTCCCTAATTAACTTGTCTAGGATTACAAATGTAGGGATTATTTTATACTTGGGAGAGGCTACTACTATAGGTCACTCTGGTCTCCATGACTTTTTGGAATTTAAACCATGAATATAATAATCCTCTTAGAGGTAAAATGGGACATTATGGGTTACACACCTAAACAGCAAGAATGAATAAATAAATAAATAAATATAATTAGGTTCTAAAGAAGGAATTTAGCCACAAGTAATTCTTAGCCAGAGTATGAAAAGAACATGTTAGAAGGGTTGACTCTATATATTAGTAGAGAAAGGAATTTAAAATGCAAATCAGTTGTTTCTTTGGCCATATTTAAATTTATGAAAGGGGGTAAAAATGTGTGTGTTTTTTAAAACAAGTTTAGGTGATTTCAAATTCTGTTTGACTATGTTAGGTAAGAGTTTAAACATTTTTTTATAAGATAGTCACCCATTTATTGGGTATTTATCTCATTGGGAGTACTCTAGCTATGAGCAATGTAAAGTTTCACAATGGAAACAAATGTTTTTTCCTATGATAAATTCTAATACATGAAAATCACTAGAACAACTTGTGCGAGACTCCAAAATGCAGAAGTGAAAGGACTCGAGAGTCAAACCTAAAAGCCAAAACTGTGATATTTTTCCCAGACGTCACCTCTTAAGGCATGCAACCCCGTGACTTCACAGGGAGTATACAGTCAGATTGCCCTCCAGTTTCAGCCCTCTTGCAAATTTAACCCAGGAAATTCTGTGTGTGTTTTCATGCCTCTAGTAAAATTAAAGTAGAATTAGAGAGAGACAGACAGACAGACAGACAGACAGAGTTTTAATAACTTTTACCTAAATTTTAAAATGTTACCTTAAATGCTTTTAATTGATTAGACAATTGGCAGGGTTCTAAATAACATGAGTTATGTAGTAACTCTTAGTCATATTAGACTGCATTATATATGTCAATTTAACTTAAATTTACCTTGCAAATTTACACTATGATTTTAATAATTTCTTATTTAAGAAAAGATACATTTTATCTTATATATTTTTTTCTTTTCCACAAACTAGAAGAGTATTTGTTACTGATTTTTTTATAAAGTCAACCTCACCCTTTGAAACCAGTGTTTTGAAAGATCTCCATTAACTCTTCCTTTTGTATGTGTTAAGATTATATGAGCCCACACAAATAAGTGGGAGGTGCTAATGGGCACTTTAAATTTTTTCCTGAATGCAGAGTATCTATTTAAAAAAAAATGATGATGCACACCTTTTTAAAAGCTCAGTCGTGTCTCTTCTGATTAACTGAATCTTACAGGAACGATCAAAAAGGTAACTAATAAACTTTTATGCTCGGCAAAACAGAGATATTGTGTATAAATGTTACAGAATTTTAATGTGAATCATAGGCTTATTTTTGCTACATATGGATAAAACTTATGTTTGCCTCGTTCTATTATGGAATGACCTACCTCTGACACAGTTAAATTTTCATGGACCCTAGTCTCATCACACATTCATGATATACCAGAGAAAAATCTATGTACCTATTGACTTTCACTGAGAATGACATAAAGAGATAATATGAACAATTATAGCTTTAAATTGCTTTGTGATGAACTATACCATATGTTTCTATCTGGACTTCTCAGAGTCCCAATCATCCAGAAGCTTGAGCAGCTGCTGCCATTTTGCAGATAATTGCTGTAAGATGCACTTTGTTCTTCCCTGTGTTCGTTTCTCCTTCTGTCTCAGTAAGTCCAATTGGATGCTTATCACATTCCTCCTTCTTAATGTGTCTGCTTTCCTTCCGAGTTCACTATGCAAAGTAAATACTTTTATCCAAGAAAAAAACTTCCAGGTGTGTATCTTTCCAAGATACATGAAAATTAATGATAAAGATTTATCTTTCTGTTTACCCTGTATTCTAACAGATATGTTAGGTCTAACCTTTAAAAATGTAACATGCTTTCCCTTCTTCTTTAAATAATGAATTTTGGTTTTTCTCCAGACCTGCTATGTGATACAAAATATTGAGACTCAATAAGTCAAGCAGAGACGATTTTCTATCTTTTGTAAAAAAATGTTTTTTGGTTACTTTAAGAATTTTAAAAAACATTACTAAATTTGAAAAATTCTTGCTTAAATATTAATTTTAAGGAAATAGAAACAGAACATTTGATTACAATAGAATGGCAATAATGAATAGTCACAGAAACCTTTTTCCTTAAATATTATTCAACGGTGAGTAACATAAAGTTTTATCTTTATATTTCATAAAAATGCATATAATCCTCTGATTCTTTCATTGAGAAAAATTTGAATATCAGGCATTTTACTCTTTACATTTCTTTGCAACTTCTAAACTGTAGTTTTATAAAGATGGAATGATTTGAATGATGTAATACTGTGAAACACTCTTTGCTTTTCCAAATCTGTAGTATTATTAAATATATTGAAAATGGAATGCCAATGAGAAGAGTGTTATTTTCCTTTAAGAAAAGCCAGTTCCATGGTTATAGAAGTTCTTAGGCTATACTGGAGTAGGAAACTAACACAGAGCTATGACGTTGGCAGGAAGGAATAATTTCTCCCTTCTTTTGAAACACTTCCTTAGCATGGAAAGCAGGGTGTTGTCTTCAGTGGCCTTTTATGGGGCCTGGTTCTCAAGCATTGCTGGAAAAGGTTACATTCATGAGACTGTTTCCATTAAAACCTGGTGATCAATTTTGCTGTAAGGCCTATCCTCCCAAGAGAATTTACCTAAGTGAAATGGATGAAAGCCCAGAAAAGACAAAGGATGCGATCTATTTGAAAAACCACAGGCTTACAACTGCTTACATCATATGGTCTGGTTAACAAGGTCTGATTTGACTCACTGTAATTTATTACCTTTCATCGAACAGTGGCAGGGCTAAATATCTCTTGATTGGCATTTGTACATTATCTATGTTTTTCTGAACTTAAAAATAATGATTTGCAGTCACACTTACTATAGGAGATTGTTCTAAGAAGGGCTGAAAATTGGAACAAATTGCAAGCTTCCTTGTCATGTCTATTAGTTGGTGGGCTTCACTCCACCTAAATAATATTTAGCCTCTAAAAGAATGGCAACTAGGGTAGAAAGGAGGGCAAGTATTCCTCTGATAAAAGATGAAATATCAGTGCTAAACAAAGCACACATTCCTTGATTCAGGAATTTGTTCAGTGTTTGCGTGTAGGAGAGCTATCGTAAACATTAACTACTAGGACAATTTCAGACACTTGTCTTGATTTAGGAATACTCTTACCTTACCAAGATAAATAGTGCTAAAGTCAATGAAGAGGTACCTTTAATAATTTCTGAATCAGTCAAATATTTAAGACAAAGTCATTTCCACTTGGACTGTAGATAAAGGTTTCTTTCTACTACAACAAAATTACACATAGAATGGCTTATTCCTCTATCATTGTTGGGTATATAACAGAGTTTCTCTAAATTTTTTAATATATAGTCAAGCAGTTATACAAATGTTTTGATTTAGATTTTTAAATGGTATCTCTAAGATGTATGTCCATGAGTTATAATTTTACAAATGCAATAGTCTTTACATCTAATTCAAATAGGTAAGTGAAATATCTTATGTAAATGTAGTAATATACGCTTATGCTTATTTTTGTGGATCTCAGATGAACAAAATTAGACTAGATTAATTATAATCCGTGGCTTATGATCTGCTATTATCATTAGTTTATGTGACCCTCATATTTTATTGCACTTACTTATATCTTATCGGTATAATATGTATATTATATTATATTATATTGTATTGTATTGTGCTGTACTGTACTGTTCTGTACTGTATTGTATTGTATTGTATTATATTACATATGTTGATCTAGACAGACTTAACATTCCCATCAGATTGATTAAACTTTAGAGAAGCATTTTCCAGCCTATAGGTCCCTCCCTGACTCCCTTTTCTTACAGCATTTACTTTAGAAAACTTGCAGTTGTAAATTCTTTCTCTGCCTCTTTATGAATCTTCTCACAGTCTCTTGTAGTTTTACAATCTTGAATATATTTCTCAAGCACCTGATAGCGATCCTTTTGAAACATAATCACCAAGAAAGATAGAACTGCTATCTCCTGTGCTCTGTGGGAGGGCAGCTAATTTACATAAGTACCAATTAGCAAACACAGATGGTCTAATTACATTGACCAACCTCCTCCTTAATATTCCCCAGTCCTCTTCTACAAGCTCATCCCACTGCCTCAAAACTCTGCTGTGTCTTGTTTCAGTAGAGTTCAGTTCAGTCTCTTTCCCTATTGCAGTAATCTTGACTCAATAGGTGTCATAGTCTTGAACAAAGTCTTTCTTGGCTGTTTCACTCAACCTGGTGCAATTTTTCTTTTGAGAGTCCCGATAGTGGTAAATTATCTGTAACTATGTCCTCCCATGTATTGCATTCCCTTGCCTCCCATTTAAAGGCAACCACAATCCTGAATTTCGGGTTTCTCATTACCTTGAAGAATCCTTATTTTATTTTTATTACATATTTATGAACAGCTAAACAATATGAAGATGCTTTTTAATTTACAATGGGGTTACATCCTGATATACCTGTTGTGAGCTGAAAATATCATAAGTCAAAAATGCCTTTAATACACATAACCTACTGAACATCACAGCTTAGACTACTCTACTTTAAATCCTCTTAGAACACTTACATCAGCCTAAAGTTGGGAAAAATTAATTAACACAAAGCCTATTTTATAATAAAGTGATGAATATCTCATGTAATTTATTGAATACTGTATATTATGTTGAAATTGTGATGATTTTGCACTATCGTAAAGTCAAATATTTAAGTCTAATCATTGTAAGTTGGGGATCACCTGTATTGTTATCTTTGCTTTAAAACTTATGAAAAGGATATTGTGCTTGTGATTTTCACTCAATTATATGTTGCTAAGATTCATCCACATTTTATGTGTAGCACCTGTTGATTAATTTTCACAGCTGTAATACATTTTCTTGTGTGAATATACAACACTGATTATAAACTGAACTGCTGTACACGTTCTTTTATATATTTCTTTGTACATAGCTGTAAAGGTTTTTCTTCAGTATCTTCTTGGAAATTAAGGATTTTAGGATATGCGAGGGCTGAAATTTTCAACATTTTGTCAACCGATTTTTCCAAATGACTTTATTGAACATAAATTTACCATATATTTCCCAAGATTTAATAATGGCAATCTTCTTTCTCTATTTACAAAATAACGGGCATTTCATTGATCTATTTGCCACATTAATAGTAAAAACTTCTGTTTATCACATGCATCTTATACAATCATAATGACATTTAACAAAATGAAACAACAAGCTACAATCTGGAAAAATATAAGCCAAAAATATATAAAATTCACAATAGGTAAAGAGGGAAAACAGAAAAACAGTAATTTTAAAGAAAGGGAACATATATTGTTTTATTTTTTTTTGTCCTTTTTGAGACCGGCTGCACTGCACTCAGCCAGTGAGCGCACTGGCCATCCCTATATAGGATCTGAACCCGCGGCGGGAGCGCTGCTGCGCTCCCAGCGCCGCACTCTACCGAGTGCATCACGGGCTTGGCCCAAGAACATATATTGTTAATAAATATACAAAGATGTTATTAACTTCACTAAGAATCGATGAAATGAAAATTTAAAAAAAATAATACTGGGATATACAAATAAAATGTGATACTCTTGAATATAGATCTTTACTTATCAACATTGGTGGCAATCTTATTGTTGCTAATAATTGTTATATACATTCATTTGGATTCAAAACTTTATTTTTAATTATTTTAAAAATATTCTTTATGTGATGTTCGTTCATGATTAAAATAAAACAGACAATATGGATGACCTGATGAATATATTTCAGAGAATGTTTATTTCCAAAGGACAACTCATTTTAAGCTATATTTGCTTTGCTACAGTTATACGTGCCATGCACCAATTTATTATATGAATGAAACAACAAGCTACAATCTGGAAAAATATAAGCCAAAAATATATAAAATTCACAATAGGTAAAGAGGGAAAACAGAAAAACAGTAATTTTAAAGAAAGGGAACATATATTGTTTTATTTTTTTTTGTCCTTTTTGAGACCGGCTGCACTGCACTCAGCCAGTGAGCGCACTGGCCATCCCTATATAGGATCTGAACCCGCGGCGGGAGCGCTGCTGCGCTCCCAGCGCCGCACTCTACCGAGTGCATCACGGGCTTGGCCCAAGAACATATATTGTTAATAAATATACAAAGATGTTATTAACTTCACTAAGAATCGATGAAATGAAAATTTAAAAAAAATAATACTGGGATATACAAATAAAATGTGATACTCTTGAATATAGATCTTTACTTATCAACATTGGTGGCAATCTTATTGTTGCTAATAATTGTTATATACATTCATTTGGATTCAAAACTTTATTTTTAATTATTTTAAAAATATTCTTTATGTGATGTTCGTTCATGATTAAAATAAAACAGACAATATGGATGACCTGATGAATATATTTCAGAGAATGTTTATTTCCAAAGGACAACTCATTTTAAGCTATATTTGCTTTGCTACAGTTATACGTGCCATGCACCAATTTATTATATGATATTATTTAGTATTTAATAGTAAATATATCATTACATTGCAAGGAATGTATATTTTCTAGTATAATCATATAATGCTATTGAATGTCTATGAGGATCCAGTTTATAAAAGACACAGAAGAATTATATTGAAAAACTTTAAAAAGTATTCCTAAGAACATTAATTATTAAAAAATCTTTTCAGGGGCTGGCCCGGTGGCGCACTCGGTAGAGTACGGCGGCACTCCCGCCGAGGGTTCGGATCCCATACAGAGACCGGTCCGCACACTGGTTGAGCGCGGTGCGGGCGCGACACTGAGGGTTGCAATCCCGTTACCGGTCACGAANTCATTTTTTAAAAGTGGTTTTATTTTTTTTTAAGTTTTAAAAAATTTTACTTATTTATTTAATTACTTACTTACTTAATTTTAACTTCTCAATATACATTGTAGTTGATTTTCATGTTAATATAAAAAGGATTTCACTCCAGGAAGTAGAAGAAAGAAAGACAATGAGCAAGGGGGTCGTAGTTGCAGCAATTAAAAATGGGAATTAGGGAGCCCAATATCAAGGTTTGAATCTCTGCTTTGCCAAATATTATCCTCTCTGTAATTAATTTTCCTTGTTTGAAAGATTTGTTAATAGGAATACTTATTTTTAAGGTGCTAGAAGATTTAAGATTAATAAAACTTGCATGTTCAGAGCAGTGCCTGATAAAGTGCTATGTAAAATTTAGATGTTTGTATAAAATTTGTATTTGTTGTTAGTATAATATTATTGTTGTAACTATGGAGTAGTCTAACTACATATGCTCAGAGAGTCTCAGAAAGCTCTGCATCCTTAATTTCTAATATGTTCTTTTTATATCGACCAGCTTCATTCAAATTTATCCTCTGTTACTTGTGACATCTTTCCAAAGTTTTTATAGGTAAATACAATTTCAGGAATAGACCAATATCTTAGGTCTTTAATGCAACTTTCAATCCTTAATAGAAGCGTGTTTTATAATATACCCTATAGATGACTATGCATTCACAACTGAAATAGTTTTATGTGATGAATTATCTACCTCATTAGGAAACCCATTCAATTTTGTGGATAGTCCTAGTTACTTGCTTCATAATACACACATATACACACACACAAACACATCTATGTGTTTAAAGTAGGAACAAATTTGGTTTTATTTGCAGATAAACTAGATCTCCTCAATTATAATTCAATGCATGTACTTTTGTAATTCCAAATGTTTTTCACAGCAACTTTGTACAATTTAGTACTGTATATTTCTGTATTATACTTTGAGCTTTATTTTTAGAATTTTTCTTCTGTAATCTAGGATACACACTCTTGCCCAGTTTTATGTAGATAACTTGTCATATTTTGTTATGGTCCTCTCTTTTCTATGTGAAAACAAAGAAATAAAGAAAAGTACAACTCTATAGCACATAGAAAACATTTAGCAAAGCAGGAGGAGGATATGTGGCCAGGTTCAAGAAAATATAGTGGATTATTAAGGTAACTCATTGGCTGATTTTTCAAGATATGGCTGGGTTGATTGTTTTCATTTGTTTTTTCATGCACCCCTGGAATATTAAGCCGATACTGCGGAGTTACCTGAAAGAGTAAGGACCTTGATTGCTGTCAGTCATGATTCAAACAGGGAGAGTATTAGTAAAAGATATAAACTTGGACATAGTTTTGATAAGAATTATTTTTTCTTTTTAAGGTTGAGTCCACAGATCCCTTAGCTTTTAGCAAGAGAAAATACATAAGATGGGAGACAATTCCAAAAAACCAATATATATAAAAATTCACAAACAAAATTCACGTACGAAAAAAAGGTGAGTCAATAGGAAAAGATCAAGGTAAAAACTCACAAAAACTCAGTACATAGACCTAGGAATATAAAGTGAGATAGCTCCTTGTGGGCAGAGATACTGAGATACTGTGTAATTTTAGTTGCCATGTTACATAATCCAAAATATAAGTCTTAACACATCCTTATATACTCATTATATTTGTCACTTAGTATTTTTCTTTAATTGATTAGCTTTTAAGAAATATTTCAGTGTTTCAGTTTCTTTTGTTTTGCATATTTAAATTTTGAATGTTTTAAAGCATTTTTCTATTTGTCCATCAGGACTTAAGCTACATCTTTAAGGTTCAATATCTCTATTTCCAATACTGTTCGTTCTACATTAGCTGATGAGAAAGAATTCCATGTAAGAAAATACCACAGACAGCTAATATTTATCACTATAAACACTAAAATATTTTTAAAATAATTATTATGCTATACATACATCACATATTTTATACTTATTATTTCTTTTTTTATTTTTAATTGTACATATTTCTGGGGTGTGTGGTCCCAATACATTCATATATTGTACAATGATTCACTTAGGACAGATAGCCTATCCATTACCTAAAAATTTATCTTTTCCTTGTTGTGATTGCATTCAAGATCCTCTCATCTAGCTATTTGGAAATACACAATGTTCATTAGCTATAGTCAGCTTACAACACCAGCACTTACTCTATTGCCTGTAACTTTGTACCCATTGATTCACCTCTTCCTTCCCCCCTTCAAGCCCCTCTTGCCCTCCCAGCCCCTGGTAACTGTTATACTAGTTTCTAATTCTATGCAAACCACTTTATTTACTTATTCATTTTTATTTTTTTTTAAATTTCGCATATGAGTGAGATCATGCAGTATTTGTCTTTCTGTGCCTGGCTTACTTCATTCAACATGATGGTATCATCTATTTTGCTGCAAGTGACAAGAATTTTATTCTCTTTCATGGCTGAATTGCATTGTGTACATATATCACTATTTTTTTTTTCCATTCATCCATTCATGGGCATTTAGGTTGATTTCATCTCTTGACTATTGTTAATATTGCTGCAAACATGGGAGTGAAGGTGTCTCTTCACGTACTGATTTCATTTTCCTTGGATATAGGAGGGTAATTCAAAAACTTCATGGAAAAAAATAGAATTAAAAGATAATAAAATGTTTCCATGAATTTTTTTGATGTACCGTTGTATATCTAGTAATGCAATTGCTGGGTAATAAGGTTGTTTTTGTTTTAGTTTTTTGAGGAATCTCCATACTGTTTTTCCTAATGGCTGTACTAATTTACATTCCCACCAACAACGTATGAAAGTCCCTTTTTATCTACATTCTCACGAGCACTTGTCATTTTCTGTCTTTTTGGTAACAGCCATGATAATTGTAGTGAAATGATATCTCACTGTGGTTTTGTGGCTGTAATTTGCATCTCTCTGATGATTAGTGATCTTGAGCATTTTTTCATGTACTTGTTGGCCATTTGTATGCCTTCTNTGTTATACTAGTTTCTAATTCTATGCAAACCACTTTATTTACTTATTCATTTTTATTTTTTATTTTTTTAAAATTTCGCATATGAGTGAGATCATGCAGTATTTGTCTTTGTGTGCCTGGCTTACTTCATTCAACATGATGGTCTCCAGTATCATCTATTTTGCTGCAAGTGACAAGGATTTTATTCTCTTTCATGGCTGAATTGCATTGTGTAC
Organism: Galeopterus variegatus; assembly: GCF_000696425.1. Taxonomy (NCBI): domain Eukaryota; kingdom Metazoa; phylum Chordata; class Mammalia; order Dermoptera; family Cynocephalidae; genus Galeopterus; species Galeopterus variegatus. The sequence continues at coordinate 16,740 of NW_007733353.1, read as the reverse complement.
ATATATCACATTTTTTTTTTCCATTCATCCATTCATGGGCATTTAGGTTGATTTCATCTCTTGACTATTGTTAATAGTGCTGCAAACATGGGAGTGAAGGTGTCTCTTCACATACTGATTTCATTTTCCTTGGATATAGGAGGGTAATTCAAAAACTTCATGGAAAAAATAGAATTAAAAGATAATAAAATGTTTCCATGAATTTTTTTGATGTACCATTGTATATCTAGTAATGTAATTGCTGGGTAATAAGGTTGTTTTAGTTTTCGTTTTTTGAGGAATCTCCATACTGTTTTTCCTAATGGCTGTACTAATTTACATTCCCACCAACAACGTATGAAAGTCCCTTTTTATCTGCATTCTCACGAGCACTTGTCATTTTCTGTCTTTTTGGTAACAGCCATGATAATTATAGTGAGATGATATCTCACTGTGGTTTTGTGGCTGTAATTTGCATCTCTCTGATGATTAGTGATCTTGAGCATTTTTTCATGTACTTGTTGGCCATTTGTATGCCTTCTTTTGAGAAATGTCTATTCAGGTCATCTGCCCATATTTTAATTGGGTTATTTGGGTTTTTTGCTGTTGAGTTGCTTGAGTTCCTTTATATGTCCTGGATATTAGCCCCTTGTCAGATGCATAGCTTACAGATACTTTCTCCCATTGGGTAAGTTGTCTCTTCACTTTGTTGATTGTCTTCTTTGCTGTGCAGAAGCTTTTTAGTTGGATGTAGCCTCTTTTGTCTATTTTTGCTTTTGTTACCTGTGCCATTGCAGTCTTATTCTTACACAGAGAAATCGAGGTTAATTTAACGGCCTATTTACTGCTCTAGCCATCATTGTGAGCATTTCTTACTACGGTTTGCAGTTAGCTGACTCTGTGACTACTTTCAGCATTTTTCATCTTTGATCTCTTTGTCAGGTTGTCATCTTCATGTATCCTGCCATCAGTGTTCCCTCCTTCTAAGAGTTAAGTCTGTGCACCAAGCATATCCTCTCGTTCACAAGGTAAAACCTACTGTCAACTGGGGATTATTTTTGAGTGGTCAGATTTATTTTATTTTATTTTTTCTCTTTTGTTGTTGTTGTTTTGGCAGGTGGCAGGCACAGGGACCTTGGTGCGTCATCCTCTAACCAACTCAGCTAACTGGCCAGCCCCAGATGTTTTAATTCTTTTCATGAAAGAGTGAAACTGTGGACAGGAAATTAGATGACCAGAAATCTGATCTTTGAGTAAGAAAATGTTACTCTTTATTATTTTCATTTCAGCCTTGTTGCATCAGGAAATATTACAAAATGAATTTAATTTAGATTCTTTTTCCTGTCCTTTAAAATGTTCAAAAATAAGTATTATATTATTACAAGTTCATTCAATTTGGAAACAGATATCAAAATTAATAAAAGGACATGAGCAGCTTTCCTATGTTTCAAATTTGTGTGAATTGTCTCAGAAAGCTGATTATGATCTGCTTTATCACAAAGAATAAAATCAGAGCTTGTCAAATCGATCTACTTAAAACCATTTTACAATATAATGAACATTTTATGATTCTAAGTCTGAATCTCATGTAACAGTTTAAAATAAATACAACATTCATCAGTACCATGGTACTAGGTCAATAGTTTATTATACGTGTATAATCTCATATGGAATCATTATCACAAACTTCATAGTTCCTTCCCAAGCACCTAGTGTTGTTTTACATTGTTGAAATTAATTGAAATATATGTATAAGGACGTATATTTTCCTCATATATATACTCTTGTGTGTGTGTATGCACATGCGTAGTATTAATAGTGAAAATGGTTAAAGTAAATCTACTCAAAAAACACTAGTTACAAGCATCGTTAAATATAACAGTTTATTTCTCACTCTGTTTTCTTTCCTTTTTTTTTCTAGGGAGAGTAAAAAGGGTTAAAGAAAATTTTACGCATCAACTCTTATCTAAAATTCTTACTATCTAACCTATACTATTAATTGTCAGAAATATCCTCTTTCTAACAATAATCCCCGTAGTGAATTAGATTTTAGGTAAATAATTTTTAAGAATCACAATCTAAAAGACAATTTTTAATAGTAAATAAATGTTTGTCCATACAGAGCAAGGAGAAAAAAACATGTTACAAAACTGTTATTACGTTTTAGCTTTAACATTTTTTTTTTTTTTGTCTTTTTTCATGACCGGCAACGGATCGCAACCCTCAGTGTCGCGCCTGTACCAGACTGGGACCGGCAACGGGATCACAACCCTCGGTGTTGCGCCTGTACTGCGCTCAGCCAGTGAGCGGGAACCGGTCTGTATGTGGGATCCGAACCCTCAGCGGGAGCACCGCCGCACCACCGGGCCGGCCCCTTAGCTTTAAAATTTTAAAGACAGCTTTAATATTAACTATATAGTAGGCTCTAACCTAATTTTGTAAGAGTGACAATAGTTTTGAGAGGCATTTGTAACTTGAATTGAGCCACTGATATCCATGAAATATAAACGTGTACCACATGTTCATTCTAAAACAAAGCACATATAAAATCCCTGTAGGTATGAAATTCAATCAATAATCACTTTGTAAAGCCTAGAAATGTAATTATAAAACATTCCATTCTATTTGTAACTTAAATATGCCTTTATTTCTGAAACCCTGAACTATCGTTTTGTAGACAGTTTCAAATAGTCCCATATTTGTTTAAATACATTCAAGCTATCCTGTGTATCAAGAATGCCAAAGTGATTACTACAACATATGTTTATTTTATATACTTATTTATCCTCAATTTAACTTGCTAATTCAATATGAAATATATAGAAATGTTGGGCCTTAAAAACTAATGCCACCTTAAGTGACATTACAAGCGGTGCCATTATGGGCCCGCAAGGGTGTATTAACGTGGCAGCCTAAGACGGTGCCAGGAGGAAGTAGGGTGGGAATGTCTGCGGGAACCTTGCCTTAGCCCTTGTTGGCCAAATACGTGCTTCCACGCTCGTGAACACTGTGTGATTGCAATAGCTGGCATTGAGACAGGATGCATGCTCTCGTAACCTTTAAGCTGATTGGAGGATGTAAAAACCTGCCTTCCCCATTTGCCTTTAAAAGCGAGTGCTTGTGTGATAATAAACGGAACTGCTCGACAGAACCCCTGCCACATCTGAGTGTCCTTTAAACCGGGCTGTTTGGGGCCGGTGGCTGTGCTCACCTCTCTTCACAGTTCTCTTCCTCTGTCTCCTTCCAAGGGGGGCGGGAGGGAAAGAGGAATCCGGGTAATTCGCTCGGCCACCGGGGGAGAGACTGATAATGAGATGTTTTTTCTAGGGCTGTTCGGGTCGGCAGGTGGGGGACCGGACATAGAAACAGCAGTGTAGTATGAAAAATAAAGGTGGCCAGTTGGCTCAGTTGGTTAGAGAACAACCTTGTAAGACCAAGGTCAAAAGTTTGGATCCCGGGCCGAGCCCATGGCATACTCGGGAGAGTGCAGCACTGGGAGTGCATTAGCGCTCTCGCCGCGGGTTTGGACCCTATATAGGGATGGTCAGTGTGAGTGAGCGCGGTGCAGCTGGTCACAAAAAGGACAAAAAAAAAAAAAAAAAAAAAGTTTGGATCCCCATCTGAGCCAGTTGCCCACTGCCAAAAATAAATAAATAAATAAATACTAAAATAAAAATAAAATTAAAAAAAAAAGAAAAATAAACATTAAAGTTTTTTTTTTATAGTCTGTTGTAACAGAAATAAAATACTGGCTAATGTGTATAGGATTGAAACAGAATAAGGTTAGGCCTATGAACTTGACTGACTCCATTTTCCATGCAGAGCACATTTTGTTACTTTTCCACTCCTCAGTCATGAGACCCCCCCAGGGGACATGATTATCCTGTGGCCTGCTCTGATAAAGTAAACTGAGATAAGAGGGAAACATATTCACTGAGTTGCAAAACCACTCCCCAAGGCTTGTTTACTGTAATTGTAAAAATCAAGTTACAGATTAACCTTAAGGACCTCTTTTAGGAATTCCCACATGTGCATAAAGCTCCAAGGTGACTGCTACAATGACCTTCCTGGGGTGATGATGATGAACATCACTGCCATCTTGGGCCTACTGAGCAGGTGCAAGGACCAAAGCCTTAACTGAGCATGCACCCATGACACAACCAGGAAGAACAGAATGGACCACCTCCAGTGATGCTTGCTTTCACCCCTTAACTCCTTTCTCTATAAAAGACCATGAACAGCTCACCTTGGGGGTGGCTAGCTTTTCTGTGGCTACCCCCTTTATGCATAAGTCTATCCCCTCTTTTAATAAAGTGTTTCTTGCTTTACTACTGGGTACATTGTTCATTCCTATGACCCAAAAGCCTAATTTAGTACCAGCCAGGAGGTAAGGAGACTCTGGGTGCTGGGAATGGCCCTGGGATTTTCCCCATGCAGCACACGTGCAGCTCTAATATTTGCACCAGTGAAAATTGGTACGCCTCGGGCACCAGAGGAGATTCTAGCTGCAAGAGGCAAGTAGCCACCCGGGCTATTTTGCTCCCATGTCGCTGCTGCTGGTAAGTCTCTCCTGGAGCCCCAAGCCCACATTCTGAGAAGATGATGCTTTATTCTCTTTTGCTCTCTCTTTTTCCTTCTCTTTTCTTCTTTACTTTTCTCTGATTTTCGGAGCCCTCTTCCACTGTTCTGTATGGGCGCACCCTGGAGGGCTCCTGCCTATGCTTTGTTTCTCTTAATCTAGGTAGTACTTTTCTTCTTTGTGCCAACAACCCTGGGGAGAACTGCATTTATCAATTTACTGTGTCTGTGGAGTAGGTTGGCACTGCTGGTTGGGACTAGTATAAACTGGACCCCACTGTTCCTCCTTTCTCTTTGTTTGTTTACTTGATTAGACATTTAGTTGCCTACCAGGAATCTGAATAAACCTTCTAATCCTTGCACCAACTTTTGGATTTTCGAGTCATTTGTTTAGTGTGAGAATGCAAGCCGAGCCTGGTCTGTTGGTAAAGGATGTCTATTTTTTTTAACCTATTATTTTGCTAGATTTTATAGTGTAAAAGATGAAATATTTGTGCTGTTTTCTTAAGTTTAAATATAAAGCACCTGACTCAAAAAGTTTCAACAAGATACTGGAGGTCACAGAAGGGATTTTGATTCTCACTTACATAATCAATGGCCATGCTTATTACACTGCAATGCTTCCCTCTTATTCATTTAAAGGTATGTAGTGTTACTCTTGTGTACATATTCTAAAAGACCTTATAAAATAAATCCTAAATAAAAGCTGAAAAGCTAATCAAGTTTAAATTTGGTAAACAGTTGTCATTAATTAAAACAGAAAAGTTTAAGTGTCCAGAAAGCAAGGCCCTGCATTTGTTTATTAGAGTCTTCAATAATTATTTTTTAAAAATTTTAATGAAAACATTTAATTATTTTTAGAAATATGTGTTAATAGCCCCTCAAACCAAATATATATTTTAGGGACACCCCAAATCTTGAAATGGCTTTAAAAAGTCCAATTTGTTTTATTGACTTATTTTGACACATAATTGAATATCTGGGGTACAGACTTCACTATCAGTACTTGTGTACTATATGTGATGATCAAATCAGGATAATTAGCATATTCATCATTACAATCATTCTTTGTGCCCATTAACCAATTTCTCACTGACCCCCTTTCCCTCCCACTTTCCACTTCTAATAACCAGTGCACTGTTCCGTCCTTCTGACAGTTCAACACATTACTGTGATTGTTGACTCTTTTCTTTCTCTTTTCTTTTCCTCCCTCCCACTTTCCACTTCTAATAACCAGTGCACTGTTCTGTCCTTCTGACAGTTCAACACATTACTGTGATTGTTGACTCTTTTCTTTCTCTTTTCTTTTCTCTCTCTTTGCCCCCCCGCCCCCCACTTCTTTGCTCCTACTTATGAATGAGGACATGTGGCATTTCTCTTTCTCTTTCTGCGCCTGGCTTATTTTACTTAACATAATTTTCTCCAAGCTCTTCCATGTTGCGCAAATGACAGAATTTCATTCTTTTTTTATGGCTCAGTAACATCCCATTGTGTATATATACTATATTTTCCGTATCCAGTCATCCAACGATGGACATTTAAGTTGGTTCCAATCCTTGGCTATTGTAAATAGAGCTGTGATGAACATGGGAGTGCAGGTATACCTTCCATATGATGATCTCCATTCCTTTGGGTATGTACCCAGTAGTGGGATTGCTGGATCGTATTGACAGCTCTATCTGCAGTTGTTTGAGACACCTCCATACTGTTTTCCATAATGACTGTACTGATTTACTGTTCCACCAACAGAGCAGAAGAACTTCTCTTTCCTGAATCTTTGCTGGCATTTCTTATTCTCTGTCTTTCTGATAATAGCCCACCCACCTGGGGTAAGATGATATCTCAATGTGGTTTTCACATACATTTCCATGAGGATTAGTGATGCTGAGCGTTTTTTCAAATACATGCTGGCGATTTGTATGTGTTCCTTTGAGAAATGTCTATCAGCTTCTTTGTCCATTTTTTGATTGGACTATTTGTTTTGTTTTGTTTTTTACTGTTGTTTGAGTTCTTCATATATATACTGGATATTAATTCCTTGTCAGATGTACAGTTTGTAAATATTTTTCCCATTCTGTAAGTTGTATTTTCACTCTGTTGACTGTTCCCTTTGCTGTGCAGAAGCTTTTCAGCTTGATATAATCTCATTAGTCTGTTTTGACCTTTGTTGCCTGTGCTTCTGAGGCCTTATTCAGAAAGTCTTTGCCCAGTCCTATATCCTGAAGTTCTTCTGAAAGTTTTGTTCTATAAGTTTTATAGTTTTAGGGCTTACTTTTAAGTCTTTAATACATTTTGAGTTGATTTTGGTGTATGGCAATAGCTATGGGTCTAGTTTCATTTTTCTCCACATAGATTTCCACTTTTCTTAGCAGCATTTATTGAAAAGGCTGTCCTTTCCTCAACGTGCGTTCTTGGCACCATTGCCAAAGATCAGTTGGCTTTAAGTACATGGATTGATTTCTGACACTGGTATATGTATCTGTTTCTATGCCACTACCGTGTTATTTTGGAAGCTATAACTTTGCTATGTAATTTGCAGTCAGGTAGTTTGTTTTTGCTCAGGATCATTTTGGCTGTTCAGGGTCTTTTGTTCTTCTGTATAAATGTTAGGATTCTTTGTNGTTGCCTGTGCTTCTGAGGCCTTATTCAGAAAGTCTTTGCCCAGTCCTATATCCTGAAGTTTCTTCTGAAAGTTTTCTTCTATAAGTTTTATAGTTTTAGGGCTTATTTTTAAGTCTTTAATACATTTTGAGTTGATTTTGGTGTATGGCAATAGCTATGGGTCTAGTTTCATTTTTCTCCACATAGATTTCCACTTTTCTTAGCAGCATTTATTGAAAAGGCTGTCCTTTCCTCAATGTGCGTTCTTGGCACCATTGCCAAAGATCAGTTGGCTTTAAGTACATGGATTGATTTCTGACACTGGTATATGTATCTGTTTCTATGCCACTACCATGTTATTTTGGAAGCTATAACTTTGCTATGTAATTTGCAGTCAGGTAGTTTGTTTTTGTGCAGGATCATTTTGGCTGTTCAGGGTCTTTTGTTCTTCTGTATAAATGTTAGGATTCTTTGTTGTATTTCTGTGAAGAACATCATTGGTGTTTTGTTGGGAATTGCATTGAATCTGTAGATGGTTTTGGGTGGTATGATATGTCTTTCACTATCAGTCTGTGTGATTCTTTACAGGGGAGGTGAAATTCTTGTAGGCAGTATATATAGTTGGGTCTAGTTTTTTTGACCTATTCAGTCAGTCTTTGTCTCTTGAAAGGTGAATTCAACCAATTTACATTTAGAGCTGTTATTGAAAAGTACTGTCTTACTTCTTTTATTTTATTGGTTTTCATATTGTTTTAAAATATTTTGTTCCTTTCTTTCCCTTTTATTATGTTTGGTGTTTCCTGGTTTTTTGAGGTGGTAAGATATAGTTTCTTTCCCTTTCTTATTTGCATTTTTGTTATTTCTTGTGTATTAGCGGTGGTGATTATCATTTTTTAGATCCTAGATGCAGGACACCCTTGAGGATTTCTTGTAGGGCTGGTCATGTGGTGGTGAACTCCTGCAGTTGTTGTTTGTCTGGGAAATACACTATTTCTCCTTCATTTCTGAATGATAGCCTTGCTAGCTATAGTGTTCTTGGCTGGCAGTTTTATTTTCTAAAATGTTTTTTATTTTATTTTATTTTTTTATTTTAGGACTTTGAATATATCATCCCATTGTTTTCTGGCTCATAAAGTTTCTACTGAAAAATCTGTTGTTAGTCTGATGGGGACTCCCTTATAGGTGACTTGATGCTTTTTGCTTGCTGTTTTTAGAATTCTCTCTTGATCTTTGATTTTTGACAGTTGGACTACAGTATGTGTCAGAGAGGACCTTTTTGGATTGTTCTGTTTTGCCATTTTTNAAAAATGTATTTATTTATTTTTGTCCATCTTGGTTATTTCAAAAAAACTGCCTTTGAGATCAGAAATTCTTTCTTCTTGTTGTTTATCTTGCAGCTAAAGGTCTCAATTGTATTTCTGAATACAATTGAGTTAATACTTTTGAATATGTTGAATGAACTATTCAGTTCCAGGAGTTCTGGCACATTCTTTTTTAAGGTATTTATCTCTTTGTAAATTTCCTCTTTCATATCCTGGATAGTTTTATTGTTTTTCTCATTTCATTGTACCATCTGAGTCTTTTTGTATCTCACTGAGTTTCCTTAAGATTATTGCTCAGAATTCCTTTTTAGTCATTTCAAAGATTTCCTGCTC
>NW_007733353.1:4807-7115 GCF_000696425.1 Galeopterus variegatus | reverse complement strand
GGTAGGGTGTTTTAGTTTGGGATCCAAGTAGACACAACAGTGTAGTCTCTGTGTTTTTAGTTCAGCTGCATTCAATGCCAGCGTCGTCTGTGAATGCCATCATAGCCTTGGCACTAGGGCACTCAGTGGATCCTTGCTGAATTGAGTTACACTGAGGTGGGTCATTGAGGATGTAGGCAGGATCTTGAGTTCTTGGGAAAACTGACTAGGTGACTTTTCATTCCCTGGCTGAGGTGGGTGGTGCTGGGTGGACTTGCAGGTATCCCAGCTACTGTCCTGTGATCCTGATAGGTGCACTGGGGTGTGCTGAGGCTCCTCAGCTTGAATGGATGACCCTGGGTGAAATTTATCTTTTCTCTTTTTTCCTTCCTGGAAAAACACAGGAACACCTGGATCTGGGTGAGTTGGAGCTGGTGGTACCTGGACTGGGTGTCAGGAGGGAGCAGGATGAAATGTTGTACAGGGAGAATGGCAGCAGTAGAAGTGGTCTGTGGCCAGGCAGTGGTGACATTGGAAGCTATGAGGTCACGCTTTTCTCTGCAGTTTGCAAGTTGGATTGCTAAGGGAAGAGCTGCAGAGCTGCTTCTCAGGAACTGGGTGAGGCCACTAGGCATGGCTGCAGTAAGGCAGCCAGTCTAGCTGCTTCTTGTGTGGTGGGCAGGGCCAGTAGGCAGACCTGGAGAGAAGAGGCGAATGCAGCTTCTTCTGGGACTGATGGCAAGGATGCTGGGTGGTATTGTTCAGGATGGAACTTCTCTGGGAAGAGTGGATGCACTTTATTTCCACTGGCCTAAGGGCATATTCATTAGGGTAGAGATTCATGAGCTGTTTTTCTGGCTTTAGGGCTCAGGCAGATGAAACTCAGTCAGATGGTGGTGCTGATGATCTTGGGAGGGCTGGGATGTGGTCCACCTGAGGATGTTCTGCCTCTCTGATCTTTGGCTGGGGAAATGAGGGTGCATCAGTCCAATAGGATTAAGGTTGGTTTCCCAGCTTCAGAATACAGTCACAGCTGCTCTGGAAACCAGAATTTACACCTCTGGGATCAGGGCATTATAGCTTCTCCTGTGAGTGTGCTGGGTGGAGGACAGAGCCTTAACACTAGGAAAACACCATGGCTACTGACCCCAGGGCAGGGCATGACATTGTAGTAGCTCCAGTTTAAAGATGGTGTCTTCCTGCACTGTGTTGGGTCTTGAGGTTAGGGGTGGGCAATGCACCATTTGTGCTAGCGTTATAAGAGTGATAAACTATTTCCTGGGGTGCTCCCCACACCTGGTTCCAGTCTTGTCCTGCCAAAGGATCTGCGGGCCTTTGTGGTCAGAATGGTGGTTGGCGTGTGTCCTCTGCTTACCTTTTTGCCACCATGAAAAATTCTTCATGTGCCAGTCCCAGTGACAAAGGTGTGGCAGCTGAAGCCAATGGACTCTCTCTCCTCTCTGTGCTGCCCTTCTTGTTTTTTGTGCTTTACTGCAATCTCACCCATCCCCTATTGCACTCCCACGCTCTCCCACTATTGCTCCTGTCAATATTTAGCTGTTTGTTCATTGTTCCAGCTGTTTTCTGTGGAAGGAACATGCCCTGGGCACCTCTAGTTTGCCGTCTTGCCCCACGTCTCTTTAATAATTTTAATGTGAGGTTCGTAAAATACATTATAATCTATGAGTTTATAAAAAAGAAATTTTTAAAGAAGCATCCAGAAGCTCATCATTTAAGGCCAGATGCTGTCATAATGCATAAGTATTTTCTACCATTTTCTTTCGTTTAAAGATGAGAACACAAATATCTTTTAACTGAGATTATATAATGAGGTGGTGTATGACTTGAAAATGGCAATTGAATTTAACAATGATAGCTTTTCTTATAATTAATGTCAGAAAAACATTGTAAGTAGTCACATACTCTCCTATCTTGTGGATGCATTCTAATGGATTCAACATTTTTTCTAGTATCTCATCTTTTTTTTTCCCTCTATACAGACATATGTACATACATGTTGTATGTGTGTATATGCATACATGTATATAATCATGAAAAAATGTCTTATCTAAGGATATTTGCATATACTTCAATTAATTGCTCATGATAAACTTTTATAAAATAAAATACTGAACAAACAATTATGATTAATTTCAAAGTTTTTAATATATATTTTAAATTTGTTATCAGAAAAATTTATATCTATATACCATTCTTCAAACCATGAATGAAGGTGTTAATTTTGCAACATTCTTACCCTACTTACTATTGTTATTTTTAAAAAATCTCTCCACTGATTGTGTTGACATATGTTTTAATTATAGTGTGT
>NW_007733353.1:3349-4037 GCF_000696425.1 Galeopterus variegatus | reverse complement strand
GTCAGAAGACAAATATATCAAGAGGTGTATTTTTACTTCCATTGCCTTGCTGTAAATACTTGCAGTATTAGTAGTGTTTCATCTGTTTTGAGAAAAGGCAAAAGAGAGAGAATGCATGCAGATGGTTGAGAGAAAGAACATATCTCTATCTTTTCAGCATAATCAAGGTACTCTGCTTGTTTTTCTCATTTTTAGAAATAATAAAAATAATAACAATTAGCAGCAAAGGATTATAGCCATCTATAATCAGGTCAACACGAATTATTCAGACTTCTACCTCAGGTGCTTTGTGACTGCAGTTTAATGGAAAGAAAATAACACTGTCAATTAAAAATAGAGTAAAAAGTGGGTCATGACTGAAATGCTTTTTCTTTAGAATCAAAGGAAATAAGGTATAATTAATGGAGAACTAATTGGACAATGTGGAAACACATAATTTATTTGTTCTTTTGTTCATCTATAATTGAAAAAATAGCATATGAGTCATAATGTAAATAAAATAGATGCATAAAATTATATTAAGGTGAGCACAATTAGTAAAATCTTACTTTTAAATGATCATAAATATTTTTCTTTAAGATCAATGCTAACTAAGGCTTCTAGTTTAAAATTGGATCTGATTCAGGGTTAGGCCTGGGTTAGGGAGGCTTATTAAGTTTCTCCTGATGTGAAGAGTAGAGAGAAAAAA
>NW_007733353.1:0-411 GCF_000696425.1 Galeopterus variegatus | reverse complement strand
TGTTTCATTCCTTCTTTTTCTGCTTTCTCAGGTTTTCATTGAGTATCCTATATGATTCTATTTTATCAACTATACTTTAATAAATTGGTAGTTGTCGCACTAGAATTTTTAATAGACATTTTCTAACTAATGTAAGTCCGCTTTCAAGTAACGTAAAACTTTCTATGTAGTGCAGTTTTCTTATAGCAAATCCTCCCTCCTGTCCCTTTCAATAATTGTCGTCATTCATTTCACTTATACATGTATTATGGATAAATGTATCTCCCAATACATCATTGCTATTATTTGTTTTTTTAAAAAAATCATTTTTCTAAATTTATTTTTTGAATTGAAATATAATTGATTATACATATTTATGGGGTGCAGAGTTGACTATCAGTATTTGTGTACAGTATGTGATGATCAAATCAA